>NW_021834258.1:0-50610 GCF_006345805.1 Octopus sinensis
CCACTCCGATTGGCAGGTCACATCAGATGGCAATGGCAATCCCAGCTTTTTCCATACGGCGACGCAATCATCCACAGCAAATGATTTCCTCTGTTCGTTTATTTGAGAAAGAACAGTGTCGATCAAGCCGATCCCTCCAAGGGAAATTGGAAGAGTTGAACACAATTAAAAAATTACATCTAGACCAAAAACGGTCATTCAAAAACAGTCTTCTCTGATTCAAAAAATAGTGCAACACTCTTCAATAATATATATCAATAAATGTCATTATTTTATAAATATAAATTAGCATTCAAAATATGTCGGCTGATGAGAGGATAGAGCCTTATCTTTCACACTTTGATATTATCGAACTGGAAAGAAAAATATCCGAGATCAAATCGATGGATACTACAAATGAGCAAGTATTTACTTAATTCATTATCATTCCACTAGCCAATTGATATAATCAAATTTATTGACCTTACCTCACTTTCTGTCTACGACGATCCTTTCCGACTCAAAAATATATGTTCCGTAGGTGTCAGGCCTATTCATTATTCTGAATCACATGTCGCTGCAGTTTGCTTTTTTTCTCGATTTTCGAGAGAAATAAGTGAATATCTCTCCAAAGAATCTTATTCTGATAAAATTAAATTAGCAGTAGGTCGACTCATGCTGATAATTACATTTTAGTTTGTGGAGGGTTTCCACATGCACAAATTACTTTATTTGCCAAAGAGGCTGAGATTCGGGACGCCGTAGCCAGTGGAGTCAATGAAATCGACCTTGTTATTCCTCGAGGATTGGTCTTTGCAAAAATGTGGGACGGTCAACTTAAATATTATATCCACAGAACTTCTCAATGAAATCACAGTCCTTAAAAAGGCATGTGGATCTTGTTTGTTGAAAGTGATTATCTCGTCGGGAGAACTCAAAGACGTTGACCTTATTCAGAAAACTGCCGCGGTCTGCATTTTGGGGGGTTGAGGATTTTTGTTGAGTTTAGGCTCCGACTTTGTTAAACTCTGCACAGGAGTTGGAGATGATTTGGCAACCATAGAGGCTGGGTTTGTCGTAGCCTCAGTAATAAGAAAGTACTATGAGACTACTGGAAGAAAGGTGTGTTTTTACTAATCGCAGATTGGCTTAAAAACAAGTGGTGGAATACGGACTGTTGATCAGGCGATGCAGTGGATTTGTCTGGTCAAACGGGAGCTGGGAAAAGATTGGTTGACTCCTCAACTATTCAGAATTGGGGCTAGTTCGCTTCTCCAGAACATCGTTAATGTTTCACAGTGATTTGTTCTGGTTACTTAAAAGATTTTTTTGACTTCAATTTTTAAAATCATCAACTTTGTAATTATCAGTCAATAAACTGCTTTATATTTAGCGGTCAATAATATTGGAAATAAAGTGGTTATAAAACTTGAATGAATACTCAGAAATTCTAAGATTACGTTCCTCTTTTGGAAAGTTATTGCGTTGGGAGTACCAGTTGTGGCCTTTCATTTCTCTGGATGATGAATAATATCAAAAATACATGCAATAATTTAGCTTTGGGTTGAATGAATTATTGGAAATTGAATAATGAATTGATTCTCTCATTTTTTCTTCCGGTAGTCTCCCTTGCATATATTTTCCAGGTTTGAAAGGAACTTGACTTGTTGAACTTAGTTTTTGGTGATATTTAAAAGAAATGTTTTTTGGCATTTCTTTGAATTCACTACAAATCAAATATTAAATTTATAACTTTTGAAAACTATTTAAATTCGGTTCTACTTTATTCCTGGCTTGAACATTTTTATTTTTATCCGGTTCTTGTCTTAATTGAAAATTATTTTCATGCATATCTTTCCGAACCTTAATTTATTGTTGATTAGTATACAGATGCTTTAACATTTTTATTTTTATCCGGTTCTTGTCTTAATTGAAAGTTAATTTCATGCATATCTTTCCGAACCTTAATTTATTATTGATTAGTATACAGATGCGAGTTCATTGCTTAGTGATTTAACCATTTCCTCGTTTTTTGCATCCAATTGCTCGAATTTAAAACTATTCATTTTTTTCATTTGCTCAAATTTGTCATTAATTAAATTGAGAAAGCTTGAAGTATGAAAATATTTAATACGTTTTTTCTTGCTGTGATAATTTTTCGAAAATTATTGCCTCTCTGCTTACATCAAGTTTTTCTAGCAATTTTTTATCAGTAGAAATTTCTAGTTTATTCACTGTTGAGTTCATTTTCTCCTTGTTTTATGAACACGTGATTACATTAATGCTTTTAATTTCTGTACGCAAAAATTCAGTTTCTTTTTCAAAATCGCTGCAAATCTGCAATTACTTTATTTTGATACCGTTTTTTTCAATCTTTCTGCAATTTCCTCAAGTTGTTTATTAAATTCTGATTTTAGTACGTCTTGTTCATATTTGTTTTGTTCGAGTTTGTTTTCTAGCAGACGAATCTGAGATCTCAACCCGTCAAATTCTCGTATTAGGTCAGAATTTAAATTTCTTGTATTTTATGTTATTTGGCTTACTTTAGACTTGAGATTTCTTCATTTGCTGCATTGTTGAATTGATCAAATGAATCGGCCCGTTCTGTTAATTTTTTGTTTAATCTTAACTATTCAATAATAAATTACTTTTTAACACTTTCCAATTCTGCATCAATCTCATGAAATCTATGAATGTTTTGGTCCAACATTTGTTTTGACTTGTCTGTCAAAAATCTATACCTGTCGATTATTTCCTGAGAACTTTTCAACCCTATATTGTTTAGTATTCACTCTTACAGTCATTTTTGAGTGGTGATAAGTTATTTTGTTGTTTATTTGGATTATAAACAGTTTTGAATTCTGTAAGTTGCTCTTCATCCGATGACAAGACTAATTCAGAAAGATGATTTTTGGCGCGATTTTTCATTTCCTGGCATTTTATAGACATTTCTGATGCCAAATCTTTAATTTTTACATTTCTAAAACTATCACAATAAAAATCACATTTCAGATTGTTTGCGGTTTCTATTATCTAGTTCTATCGATTTTCTATCAACGTTCTCTCTCCTACTTTGAGAGTTGCCTGTATTTCGAATATCTTTCGGAATAAGTTTTATTTTGTCGTTTGGAGGTTCTGATGTTCTCATTTGAAGTGATTTCGGTTGTAATTTGTGTGGAGTATTTTTTGATATGTCACAATGAGGTTTGCTGGAATATTTTCAAAAAATAATTACCGCAAGATATTTTTGTTCGGATTTTTCAGAATATCAAAAACTTGTGAATTTTTTGAATAGTCGAAAGCAGATTTTCCTTTTATAAAATTCGGAAATAAACCAGAACGGTCGACAATGTCCAACTTTACCCCAGCAGTTACCAAGAGTTCTGAGATCTCAATATTTTTCTTTTTTGCTGCAATAATCAGCGGAGTTCTGTTTTATCAGCAATGCACCACATACTCTCCTTCGTTGTTTAACAAATTAAAATCCAGTCCATTTTTTATGATAAATTTACACATTTCAACTCGATTTTGGTCAACAGCCAAATGCAGCGGATTGTTTCCATCCTACCGTGAATCCGCACAAGACTACCATATTCGGGACAAATAAAACATCAATCTCAGATCTAATGTTTTGAGCCATGAACAAATTTCCAAAATATGCAAAATAGTGGAAAATGTTGTTTCCAAATATGTCTTGTACGTTCGTGTCAGCACCATGTTTAAGCAGTGTGAGCATACATCCCGTTTTGTCCTCGGAAGCTGCCTTAAGATCAAATCATTTTAACAACCGTAAGCAGCGGTGTTTTGCATTCTGAGTCACGAATGTCATGTCTTGTTCCGAAACAGCGCAATAATTTTGAGACAATCTCTATATTTCCTCTAGCAGAAGCCAAGTGCAATGCAGTTCTGAATGTCGACCAAATATATACCGAGATTTGTTGTCAATTATATTAGGATCACGGATAGAAAGTTTATTGAACTCCTCAACATCTCCCGACAAGGCGATTTTGTGAATTTTTTTAATTGACCCTGCATCACTAAGACTAAATCGGCTAAATGGTCTGTCGAATGGATTTGTGTTTGTTTTGTGTTTTTTAGTACGGAAAAACTTTTTCATAATATTGTTTCCATAGATATATTAACAAACATAAATTAAAAAATATTAGTCAATCAAAAAAATTAAAGCTCCAATTTAAAAAAGTTGGAGAAACCTTTCGGGTAGTTAAGGTAGCGCCTAGGCAAATAATATCGATAATCCTATGAAATTACAGCAACCAGGACACCGATTGCATTACATTTCGCCACAAATCATAATCTGCCTCATTTGGACGTAACTCCTCGCAATCCCATGGAATCTCATCAATCAAGGAAAGACGTGTAAAATCGGGGTCAGTATACCTGCAGTAAATTCACAGATTTAACATTATTCGATAATTACGTAACAAAAGTTCGTCGGGTTTCCGCCAATCTCTAAATTTGTGCAAATCTGCCTTATCATAAGAATCCAAATCTATTTTCTGTACATCACTGGCCAACTATTGGGTTATTATCACCCAATCACCATTTCAATCTCAAAATCGTCATCTTTATGTTGCAAATAATCCTCCCAATCAACTTGGATCACCTCTCCGTATTTCCTACGATATATAAACAGAGATTTACCTCATAAGCGGAAGAACTGTACCCACATAACACTCCTGAATTGCTTCAATCATATTTTTGTGTACAATCCACTCTTAATCTCATATTCCTGCAAACTTAAACAACAAAAAAACAGGACGGTTTCTCTCAATAAGACTGAGAGTGTATTCAGGGGAACAGTCGAGAAAGACAGTAAGATGTGGGTAAGGCAAACTGCATAAACTTTGACTGGAAATATATTTATAGTACTCAAAAGCTGGGATATAAAGTAACTGAGTCTACCAGCTTTACTAATTAGTCCGCATGAGTGGAGGGCAAAGGCGTAGGGAAGGTCTGACCAAATTGACCTATTTAAGACCACGCCTTGTCCAGTATTCAACATGTGGGCTACAGAATCGGCATATTGACGGAATCGGAGATCAAATATGGAAAGTTGTATTTTTGAAGCTTTGATCCCTGGATTTGGATCTTTGAACCAATCCTGAGGGAGTAGGTCCTCAAATGTTTGGGAAGTTGCTCGTCAAAAGGTCTCATGTCTAATCCGTTCGGTAACTTGAAACCGTCTTGGTCGTGATTGATGTCGGGAAAATAACAAAATTTGAAAAAATCTGAAAATTTTCGACAAAATGATTCTTTTCCAATTCCAATGTTTCCGCAAATTATTATTATTTTGCTGTTTTCGTCCATTCGCTTTAATGTTCCGTCAATTATTGAGTGCAACTTGGTATATCCATATTTTTTATAATTCCAAGGTTTGGGCTTTGTGTTTTTGATGTACGATGTTATTCCTCGGCGAGAATAATTCAGAAATATGAACTTGTGCATTGTCACACAACAGCAAGTTTTTAATGTAATTAATTTTATTTTAAAATCAAGATTGCTTTATAATTTCACAAATTGTGATTACAAATTTGATTTGTCTCAAGTAGATTTGAATATTATCGATTGATGAATAAAAATATAGAGTTTATCGAAAGAAATATGAATTTAACATAAAGATACTTATTTAATTTATAATTATTTAAAAAGTTTAAAATTGGCATTACCTCACATCAGCGTTGTTAAAAATCATGATTTTTTAATTTCAATCGGGTTTTTATGAAATACAGTCAACCCTCGTTAATCCAGAAATTCAATCGACTTTCCCTTCGGATTATAGAGGATGTAAAATTTATATGATTGTTAGATAAATAATCAAATAATAAACACAATTATTTATTGAAAAAATAGAATAAAGTTCATTGTATAGTGTTTTTAATTAATTTTTGTAAATCATCAAGATGTGTTTCAAATTTTTGACAGTATCGTTTGTTATATTTTGAAAAGCAATTCGAAAAAGAACAATTTGAATGCATCAAATAAGTAGTTGGACTAATATCCTAACTCTCTTCGACCTGGTCATCTTTAGCATTAAGCATGATATCTTCAACAGTGTATTCTTCTTGAATCAGCGCAATGATTTCATCGTTATCAATGACTTTTTCTGTTTGAAGCATATCTTCTTCAATCATAATTTGGTCCATCTCATTATTATGTGCCTCAGTAATTGGATCTTGGACAACTCTTCTTCAGCATAAGACTCATCAAGACCTTGAATAATTCCAACTTTTTTGAAACAATAATTTCTTGTTTCACATTTGCCCAAGCTTCATGAAGTAAAAATATTCCATGTTTAAGATTAACAAAAAAGTCTAACGATTGATCAAGCGAGTTCATATAATCAACCACTAACTCTTTTCTGTAATAATGCTTTAGATTGTTTATTATTCCTGCATCCATTGGTTGAAGATGAGCAGTTGAGTTTTTTGTAAACTTTATAACTTCAATGTTTGGAAAATTGTTCTTCAAAATGTGACTTGGCGTGTTATCAAGAAGCAATAAAATGTTTGTCATATCGCTTCAGCTCATCTTCAAATAGCAGCATCATTCAATTAAACAAATAACGGTCATCCAAGCTTTCGAATTTGCATAATAATGACAGAATTTTCCACATTGAATCCTTTGAAACACCTTGGTTTCTGGTTGTGTCCATAACAAAAGGTGTCATTTTAATTGATCCAGTTTTATTAAAACATAAAACAACAGTTATTCAAACTTTAGATTGTTTTACGCTTTTTCTTTGGTTAATGAAATCGTTCTTGTATGAAATGCTTGAAAAAGTCCTGTTTCATCCATATTTAGTATAACTTTAATTTTTCAACCATTTTTTGGTCTATGTGCTGAAACATAACATCATTCATTGAATTTGCTTCTCCTTGAGGATCTTTCAATTTCAATTTGAATCGATTTTTGAATCTATATAGCCATCCTTCGCTAAATTGCAGGTCTTCAATATTTAGCTTTTTTCCAAATTCCTTGCTTTAGAATAATAACACCCCTCGACATAAATATTGGTGAATCTTCAACTTACTTCATTCATACAAAGAATGATTTAATTTTTTCTTCAGATATATTTTAAAATCTGATAAAATTGATAAAATTAATTTAATTATTTAAATTTTGAAATTTTGTCTAAGAAATTTGGAAAAAACAACGACTTTCATTGGCATAAAATTTGGTTATTGTGAGATTAATATGTAGAATAACCTCCTTTTGCCGAATAGATCTCCCAACACCTTTTTTTCATTGACTCAACTAATTTTTCAAGTGTTTTTGATGGAATAGAATTCCAAATATCTAATAGATTTTCCTTCAGTGCCTGAATGTTCTCATTTTTTCTTTGCCTAATTTGAACTTCATATATGCCACAAATGCTCTATCGGATTTAAATCCGGAGATTGCGAAGGCCATTCAATTTTTTAATATTTTTTCGCGAAAATATTGAATAATCATTTTGATGTATGGCAGGGAGCGTGTCTTGTTGAAAAATATAGTCAACAATCCCCATTTTTTGTACAGAAAATGGCAAATTATTGGTCAAAATAGATTGATATTTTGCAGAATTAAGCGTTTTGTCTATAAATACCAAATCGCCTACCCCATGATAGAAAAAAAAACCCCACCCATGACTTTCCCTAATTTTTTATTACATCATATTTACCTTTTCCAAATTTGACAGTTGGAGTAATATTTTCGAATTTATTCATTTCAAATTTTTTTCTATACACAATTTTCTTTTTTGGATCGGTAATAATTCAAAAATACATTCATCAGAAAAGATTATTGATCTAAAATCATGGTTTGAAATTTGAAGAAATTTTTGGACGATCTCGAATCTGGAAACCATGTGTTTTTTGTTAGAAGTGGTTTTTTCTTTGCAATTCTTCCGAAAATTCCATTTTTATTTAAATTTCGTATTATGGTTCGAGACGAGACACGTGTTCCAGAAAACTTTTCTATTTCATTAGAGAGTTCAGAAGCAGTTAAAGATGAATTTTCCTCTGATGTGCGTACCAAATGATTAATTTGCACATTATTCAAAATTGATAGTCTTCCAGAACCATGTTGGCGGTCATATGATCCAGTTTTATTGTATTTCTTGATAAAATTTACGACTGTTGAATATGGAACACCGGTTTCTTTAGAAATTTTAATATATGACATATTTAAGTCGTATAGCGCAATTATTTTCCCTTTCATAAACGAATCGAGAGTATTATATCTAAAAATATTTTTTATTAAGATCAATCTCTAAATACTAGCATAATTTGACGGTTTAAATTTTATAACCAATTTTTATGTCACTAACCTAATTGCCGACATGCTTTAAATTTCTTGCAATATTAAAATTTAAATCTATTTTAATTATAAATACAAAAAATATTATTTTAGAAGAAGATCTAAAGGATCTTAAAGTATGAATTTATTCGTTTTTAAATGAAAAAAAGCAGGAAAGATAAATAACCAAATTTTTTGTCGAGGGGTGTAATTTCATCAGTCAAGTAACCGTTAATAGCATCCATTCGAGATATCCATTCTATCAATGAATTCACAAAAGATAATGATTTTTAGAAGCTTGTCTATAGTAAGTGTTTGAGATCTCACTATTTTTCCATTGTTCTTTATTTTTCAAAATTTCAGATAAAGTAGAATTTCCTAGGTCCAGGTTTAATTCTCTTCTGATAAATTGAGGCAATTCATTCAGCGACATTTTCCTCGAATCCTAATTTACAAATCTGTTCTTTTAGATCAATTTTGAGTTCAGTCCTTTTTCTAACCATAGAATTACGAAAAGCGTGTTGTTATTAAATTTCTAAAAATTAATCAACAAAATTATTTTTTAATTTTTTTACTAAAACTGTGTAGTATAATAAAAACGGAACATGTAACAAGAAAAACAATCACGTGAAACTAGCTAATTAGAAATCTAGATCTTCAGTGATTTCTCTTCTTTGCTTGGAAGACGAGTTTTCCATAAACTTTCTTTCATTCTCTATTTCTGCGTCAATGAATTTATTCAATTAATGTTCTCACGACATACCAGCTCCGTAAGTTGATTGGCGGCAGAGGCGTACTCCTCGTTGTCTACCTTCATCCCGTGTCTGTGCTCGATAACCATACTCTCTAGCGTCCTCTTCAGCACAACGGACTGGATGTATGTCCTCGTTCCTTCTTCAATGGATAACTTGTCCATATGAGTTTTAAAGAACTTTGAGACAACTCCATCCCATGTCAAGACAATTGGAATAATCTTCACTTTTGCTTCATAGAAACCGACAGTTCGTTTTTGCAAGCAGTTATATTTGTGAAATTTCTCCACTTCAACTTGCTTTAAACGGTCTTGCGAGGTAACTCCCACTTTGATTAAATGAATTTCTCTTTCCTTTTGTCATAAACGAAAATATCAGGTTTATTGAATTGGACTTTCGTTTCAAGTCATATTGACGTGTCAACTCTGATTCGACATTTTGGGTCGACATTATGACACAACCAATGTCCTTTCAATTTCCTGCTTCGATTTTTTAATAATAATAAATAAAATTAATCCGAAATTATATTGATCCTAGCGTTCGGATTCCAGATTATTGAATTTTCGAGTATTAATCAAATTTGGCAGGAAAAAGTTACAAATTTATAATTTCAATTAAAAAATTCGGATTATAGAAGTTAAGATTAACGAGGTTGACTGTAAATTATTTTTATTCAAAAACAAAATTAATAAAATAAAATAGAAATCATAGTTATTTAAAAGCTGTAAATAAAGACAAATTTGGCAGCCTTTTCAATTCCAAGTCTATTTCGTACATTTAAAAGTCGAACAATTCGTTCTATTCCACATGTTGAAGCGGCTGCTCCAAGAATTTTTTTGACGAGTGAAATTGTTTCATAAATACTTCAAAACGAGGTCAATCTCTACTGTTCCCACAACATGTTGGGTCAATTAGATTCGCAAGTGGAAAAGTGTTAATGCTTAATCAGCTTGAGTTTTCACTTTTTCTAAAATAGCCGTACATTCATAGTCCATATAAGTCTGTTCAAGTTCCTTCCAAATTTCTACAGCATGGCAAATTTTGTCTAAAGCGACAGCAATTGGATATTTTTCAACACGACGTATTAGGCAAATATTTTGGACTTTGGAAGCAATATCTGTATCAATATCGGATCTGTCTTCTTCACAAGTTACATATCTATCAAATTTTTTTTCGATAACGTCATCGTAGTAACGAAATTCATTGATGATTGGTCCTTCATTCTCAGGGGCAATTCTCTGATTAAACCACTTTAATTTTGAACCGAATTTCAGGATATCAACATTAGTTCGGCATAACAAATAATGATGCCTCATTCGAGATACGAGACCTTTTACCTCCTTTCTGCAATTACCAGTCTTTCCAGAATTCTCCAAGACTCCAGACATTTAATAAATTTAAGCAATTTTAAATGATTTTTTTGATTTTTTAACGATTTAAATCATTGATTTTTTAGGTTGATTAAAATCAACTCTAAGGTCACAGGTGGCCCCTAGGATTCAATTGTGGTCCCTTTGTTTTTCTAATTATTTTATTTTTGTGTACTTCAACTAGTAAAATTAAACCTAATTTTGATTTTTAAGTAATTAATAATTGTTAAAAAATATTAGTGTAAGGAAATAGTGAGGAAGCTGCGTTTTAAACTCATTAAAAGATTAGGAAGATTCTGGCGATTATATACAGCTTGCTCGCGATCTTGGTGTCAAGAGAACAACAGCTATAGCTATTGTAAAAAGTGGAAATCCGTATTTTTGTAAACATTGAGGTGGAAGGGATGCTACGAGTAAACTTACGGATGATGATATGAATTTGTTAATTGAAAAAATCGAGAATAATCCATTAATAACAATAAAGGAATTACGAAAATTTCCAGAAATAGTCAGGAAAATATCGAAAAAAGAAAAATATTTTCATTGGGTTATCAACGTAATACAAATAGAAAAATAAATTTAAAGTGAAAATAATCCCTGTGGTACTTACTTGGGATGGAATTGTCTCAAGATTCTTCAAAAGTCATCTGGATTCTATCGCAGTGAAAGACAGGGTGAAGGCATACATCCAGACACTGGTGTTGCGGAAGACCTTAGAAAGCATGCAAGCCGAGACAAGGCACAGGTCATCGATGCCTGTCGAAAAAGTATCCCCTGAATCTAGACTGCGCGTTGACATGAATCTGCCCATCCGTGCACTGAACGGGAGGGTGAGGTTGATGAAATAAAACACTATAAATAACGAAAACGGAATAATTATTAATTTTTGTCTGAAAGTGAAAAATAAATTTGGACAAAACAAATTTCAATTTTTTACATTAAAAAAATTCGGCCGATCCTATATAGAATCACGTGCAATAATTCTAGTAAGGGAAGCAAAGGAGTGAATCTTAACCTCATTTTGGCAATTGATGACAATGGAACAATTGTGAGATTTTTTTACATGCTAACAACACTTGTTTTCGTTAAACCGTGTAAAATTATTAGAGAAGTTAACTAAATTAGATGAGTCGCCGAGCGGATGGACAGGCAATTTCCACGTAATATCGCGAACGATATCCGCTGAAGAAGCCAGTTCGTTTCACGACTGTCTTGACTCCTCCTCGAGATGATTAAACCAATCTCTGAGAGGAGTTTGAGGGCTTTTGGTCCAATTATCTCACTGGTCTCGAAAGCCAGAGGAATGAAGCAGCAGGTATCGGTCAAAGAGCCATATTTTGCAGTTTTCCTAGATTCCGTAAGGGCAGATGGAGATCCTGGACGAGAAGCGCAGTCAACCAACGATGATGAGGAAAATGAGTCTACACAGGTAACATCCCACACGAGTGCCCTGAACGGGAATAAAGTCGACCCATCAGGGCGTTTTCCGTCCCCACGGTCCAGTCCTATCGGTTCTAACATTGAGGGGAATCCAGCGGTGTTAAGCGCGCCCTTCACAAAATCTAAATTTAGCAATTTTATGACGGCATTATTTGAGAGTTTAGCTGGAGAGGAAATTATTATTTATAAGGATAATGCTCCAATTCACAAAAAATAAGGAAATTTTGAAGGCAAACAAGTAGAACATACAATTCGAAGATTTGATGCACCATATTCTCCGCAGATAAATCCATGCGAAGGCTGTTTTTCGATTCTCAAAATCGGGATAAAGACATATTTATACAATCACAACAATCCTCATAACGATGTTCATGCAGCAGGAAATGGAAGGAATTTCGAGCACTATTATTACAAAATGCGTTAGAATATTCTATGACAAATCTAACTCGGGAGAAAATTCGGTATTTTTACAGTAATGCAGAAAAATCATTGCAAATTGTACGATTGGGATTCCATTAACCTGATTAATAAAATTGTCTTTATTAACTCTCATCTTGATTTAGCCGATTAGAAAAGTCCTTATGTGCGTCCAAACAGCAAAATTTGTCAAAATTTACGTAAAAAGTGTCAAAATTTAACAGCGCATTGTCAAAATCGAACTGAAAATGGTGAAAAACAACAAAGTATATTTATAACCCCAAAGTTACACATCATAGTGGTAAAAAACAACAGTCATAATTCTCCAATCAAATGCAAAGACCGTAAGAAAATGTTTGTGCCAACCAGAATACACCTCCAAATCTTCATTACAAGTTTCCTTATCCAATGATAATTCGTTAGAATAAATGCAACCATTAATAAAATCTTTGTGTAACAAATTGTATTATTAAAAAATAGATATTAATTACGACATGCCTCAGGAGTAGGAGGATGTCCGTGAAAGGCGTCTACCAATTCAATGATGGAGACATAAAGGACAAAAACCATAAGCATCAGACTACCCAAAATAACAACATAGTCCAAAATTGCTCGCCACTTGTAGGGACCAAAGTACTGAGGCTCATCATGGAATGTCATCAACTCGACAACAGCAGGGAGGATAACTCCAAGAGATATCCCACAAAACGCCCCCAAAACTGACATCATCATAGACAAGTAAGGAATCCCAATCGAAGCTCCTACTGCAAAATAATGTAAAAACAAACACGAAAGAAGCAGTACAGCCAGTCTGACAATCATTTCAAACTTATATTCTCCAATTCGGCCAATGATTGATTGGAACAAATGAGGTCGATAGAACTGTCCGACAACCAATTTGATCATAACATAGAACTGCAATCCGAACGAAACAAACACCGAACATATCAGCATAAATCGAAGTGAAAGCGACAGACTAAAAGTTGTAAATATAAAAGTACGTGTCATTAAGAGGAAGATTGAGTGCAACAAGACCACAGAGTTTGTCCCCATATTTCAAATTCCCAAGAAATTGAAGTCCCCACGTAAGAATAACCTGGATGGATAAACAGAATGTATATATTCCCATAAAGTACTGTTTCTTCTCCATGATAGAATAGAGAGGAAGGACCTACTCACTGAGAGATGAGACAGACCAAAGTGATCCCCTCGACGGAGTAAATACTGGCCCCAAAAAACACAGCCACACCTCTGAAATCGCCCACTAAACGGAGAGAGGACAGTGGATTATTTGTCAGACTGGAGAAATACAACACCAACAGGACCCCGATGAGTGTGCAAAGGTTGGCAAACAGTGAAAAATATGACAACAAGTCCAAATCATGTAGGAATATATATATCAGGAGAGGACACGTGACAAAAATAAAATAAGTCGTCAACGAAAGACTGTTAGGATGGAATTCGTTTATAATCTACTTTAAAACAGTCAGGGTCCCACCTGTCGCATTGTTGAGCCCAGGAATATTATGTACACAGAAGTGGCACCAAATTGAAATATAAACACAATGCAATTTGTCATGATTCTTCCAGCCTCCCCAATTTTCCGGGGAAGGAGACTTGAATTTTGAGAGGCGGTGAAAACTAGGTCCCCTAAATCCAAATGGGGGACCGAGATTTTAGCACATACGTGGGAATAACATCGAACTAGAACTCCAATTTGATAAATGTTGATAATACATAAAGCCATGAAAGTGGGAATTCCAATCTGTCATTATTTTGCAAAAAAAACCGCGATTCCTGCACGGTTGGCAGCATAAGGGGAGGAAAGGACTCCTACTCCGATCATGCCTTTCATCATATTCAGAAATATTCGAATTTCCCTACGAATTGAGACTCGATCGTAACGATGTGTCGGAAATATTTTTGTTAGATCCGTCCGAACTGACGAGATGGGCACATTCGTCTTTAACAGATTCTGTGCACGACATTTCAATATGTTTTAATGGACAAAAAATCTACTTAACTTTTTCCTATTTATTGTGTTTAAAATCAAATTCTTTTTTGAATATTACAAATATTATTTAATTCAATAATTTTAAACTTTTCTGGTATTTATTGAATTTAATTGATTTTTTAATCGATTCGATTTTTTTAAATACAAACACATCAGGTTTTGACCAACCACAATTATTTAAGACAGAGAAAACCACATATAAAAGACTTTTAATAATTTAAATTTATTGATTTATCTTTTGTTTAAAATCGATTTCCGTCATCCGCTTTCATTTTTTTCATTTTATTATTTCTAGAATTTTTTTCTTTGTTTTTTGAAACTAACCACTAAAAAATATTTAAAGGTGTGAAAATACGACTGTAAAATAAATACACGAATCAGTAGATTAGTATGAATAACATTTTTTATGTCTTAACAGAATTTGACGGTCTTCACGACATGTCAAACTAAAACAGATCTTTTTATGGGTCTTTCCGAAATGTTGGATGAATTCCACTCTTAATTGGAACCCCTATTTGAGTAAACACTCTAAATTTTGGACAACATACAGTAAAATTACCGGAACCCAAACAAAGGCCGAAGTAATTCCCCTACGAGGATGCCTTTCGAGCCAAGAGGAGACAACTGAACTCCTCCGCAATCAGCTTGCATCTGCCTCCTTACCAAAGCCTCCTCGAGTAAAATACACAAGCAGATTAAAACTTTACCCAATTAGTGAATCTGAGAAGCAATAAGAGTAGCCAAAAATGCGGCCCCATGATATGACAAGATTCCAATGGTCTGTTTTAAGCATGCACCAGATTGTCTGGTGTATCTGCTTACAAACCTTTTTAACTCCAAAATATTCAATTTGAAAGGATATGTTTCAAAATCATGGAAAAAAAACAAAGTTCGAATAGTTTGAAAAACTAAGAAACGTAAAGAAGAAGCCTAATCTGTTATACATCGAAGATAATGGAGAAAATTATATATAAGACTAATATTGCACATAGAGAAGAACCACTTGCTCTCTCAAGATTAGTGGGGTTTTTACCCAAACCGGTTCTGTGCTGACTGCATTTTTCGACTGAATTCGATAATATCTAAGGCACGAGATTCTGACTTATCGACTTAGTCCTGCTAAAAAACCTTGAAAACTGTGACATTGATGTGGAAATTCTTAAATGGTTAGAGAGCTTTTTGAATGGGAGGATCTCTTCTGTCAAACTTGGCCAAGATTCAAAAGCCATTCTCCAAAAAAGGGGAGTACCTCAAGGCTTAGTTCTCAGCCTACTTCTATTTAACGTGTACATGGCAGACTCTCCAAAACCTGTGTTTATCTCAATTAACGTGCTTATTTATGCTGATGACATTATTATTACGGACGAAGCAATCCTACCGACAACATCGTAAATGAAACTAAAAATCTACTAAGAGCAAATAAAACAGTGGATGGCATTAAAGTACTTGACTCTGTCAATTGAAAAGTGCACGCTCACTCGAGTATCAGCAAGAAGTGCAAAAACATACACGATTGACGTTATTCAGAAGATCCAATCGTTTTTATACCTGGGAGTTCAATTTTCTGAAAATGGAAAGTGTGACGAAGACACACAAATGATCATATCCCTTATTAAATTTCGCCTACCTCCTGAGACGGTGCTATTCATTTTCCGAGTTGCCATTCTTCCTGTGCTGATGTATGGGCTGGAAGGGTGGATCTTGTCCCCTTCTAAGGCAAGAATTGTTAAAATACTACAAAAAACTAGAAGACTAGCGCTCAAGGTGGCCTTTGATGTAAATCTACCGAGCTTTCAGGAAACTTTTCCTATGATTGGTGACCTTGTTGAAAGTTAGTTCCGAAAGTATCTAGAGAAGAGAACGAAATAGCGATGGACGACTTTATGAGTAAGGCCTCCTACTGGCCCTTAACTTTATGTCCGATATCTTTTTTGTGAAAATAAACCTGTCTTATTTTATTGAATCTCGCAAAATTTGGTTTTTTCTCAGGCTTTTGATAATCTATTGGGTTTGCTGATTCTAGTGTTTTTGAAATTTTTCCACTAGCATCCTCAAAATCTTTTATTTTCAGAATCGTATTAATTATGATAACTGTTAATTTTGAAAATCACAATTCGCCATTTGCCCCACCGCGAATAGCAAGCGAATTACCTCGCAAGATTGCTATCGATACTCTCTGATACATCCACCTGGTTTCCCTGGAGTCATTTGTTTTCCTCCCAATGGGCTTCCCGATCGACGAAAGAATCCTTATGTGTTAGGAAGCGATGCGTACTTCCTCCGTTTGTTTTCTTCGGCCGGCGAGACGCAAAGCTAGGACACAACACAGACTGAGTAACGGTATCCGGAGCAAAAGTTCCCGCACAGGTTACATCCCATATGAACACTTTCCATCGCTAATGGGAAGACCGTCATCCCGTCCGGACGTTTGCAGTCTCCGCGATCTGGACCAATGGGCTCCAGAACCGAAGGGAAGCCTGCGGCATTAGGCCCCGTTTGACGACTTTTTTTAACTGGAGTGTCTCGGGGTACGTCCAGCGCTTAACCGTGGAGGACATCAGAGTCTATCAACTGTGCACACTTGCACGGATGAGGATGGCAAAGAGTCAAAGACAGGCGCCGAGTCGAACTGACTCATCATCAAAAGTAAACCGGCTGAAGATAGTGGGACGGCATTTAACCAGTCCCCTGAGTGTGATTGTGCGGCTGCGTTCATTGAGGCGAGTTCAATTTGATCGACGCTTGGTTTCAGGGATTTCACGATTTCTTTACAAATCTGGATGGAATCCTAACTTTTTGAAAATGATCCAGCTCGAGAATGACACAGTTCGAAATGTTTAGGAAAGGAAAAAGACAGAATTGACAAAATTTCTCGATGTCGAGAGCGAAGATAGGTAGCAAGACAGAGAATGTCCATATACAAGCGGATACCAATATTACCGAATAGTAGAGGTAACATTACATGAGTAAGTTTGTCTCCATAGAAGTTAACATTGAGTAATTTCTCAAAAGACTTCCAGATAATAGAATCCAGGTCAGACAACAGGTTGAGTTCCAGGAAACATTGGGATAAACGAAGTAAGTAGGTGAGACGCGGAATACAAAGTTAGTTGTAATGAGGAATAGCCCCACGTGTGCATGGAGGTCGGAGATTTGTTTCCAGGGTCAGAAATAGATCACGTTTTTTATCCGCGATAGCAGTAGATAACCCTCCACCGGAGATTGGCGAACCAAAAACAACCAGATCTTTCAGGGTTGTATGTATAAAGGTAGGTATATTGAACAAGTTATTAAATTTACTTATAACGAAAATGTAAGACAGTAAAATTAACAAAAATCTGTCAATAAGGATTTCTTTGTATTTATCTTCATTCAGCACTTGATTTTTTGTTCTGATAAATCAGTCTCCTGGCGAGATAAAATAATGCAGGGTCTTGAGTGCAAGCAGAGTTTTTGAACATTTGTGCACGTTAATTTATACCTTCGTCCTTATTACATAATCACAAAAATTGCACGTTTTGGGTACGAGTAGATAACAATACCAACTGTAGTCGACATGGTGTTCGTGATCTAATAAACTTTGTAACATTTGCAACACTTCGAATAGTCGAAAACGTTGGATTTAGTGCGCAACTTGTTCAAATCTATCTCACATTTGCTGTGCCAAAATGAACAAGAGAGCCATGTCTGCTATTCCCACCCCGAATTGTTCTTCATGCCTGGGCATAGACCGAAGCAATCCAATATGTCGTCCAAACCCTTCCGACCGGGCTCTGTCCGACCCTATTTCCATCCTGAAGCTCATATCGGAGAGACGCAAATGTCGCAACATCCCTGTGAGGATCCCCAAGCAGCACGAGCTGCTGCGGCCGATGCCTTATCAACTTGCATTCGACTTCTGAGCTTTGCTCCCTGGGTTCTCGGTGCCCTATAAAAGCTGATCGGGATACAACATCTCTAGCCACTCGAATGAATAAAAACATCCACTCCTTCATGGCTCAGGAATACTGCTCAGACTCGCCCCCACTCCAATCATCAAAGTCACACAAACAGACTCAAAGCCGCAAACATGAAATTAGAATACCGAGGGCGGAGTACGGGCATTCCTCAGAAGCCGACGGGCTCCGCCCTGGATATCTGAAGATACTAATTGTCCGCACAGTTCCAGTCTGGTACACGTCTGCTCAAATCATTACTTGTCTGATAAATCAAATGGTCCAAGAAAATATTCAAACTTGACATGCGACATTCAATTTTGACACTTTTTGCATCAATTTTAACAATGCGACCGTTTGACAACCTCTGTTCTAGACCTAGTCAGCCTTTCCCGGAATGACAGTATAAATACTAAACATCTGCACTTTCTACTTCATATTTATAACTCGTTGAATGCTCATTTTTACTGTATAAAATGAATTTAAACTCCATGGATATTGAAAATGAGTTTTTCATATCTTTTTGTGTTGTGTTGCATTATTACGATGGCTCCATCGTCAAGCTCTATCACCAAAATTGTCTACATTGACGATGTTGATTCGCTTCGGACAACAATGTTACTTTAATTGATCTTCTAAACAATTCTCCGAGAACTCTCGATAGAAATTAGAGTTAGTGTTGTGAAGAAACTTGGCTCTCTGTTCGAAACAGCACCTAGCCCTCTACGTGGAATTTACTGGCCATCTAAAATCAATAATCAATCGGTCTACAAACAATATAACGCAGCGGTTCGCAACCGTGGTCCCAAAAATTTTTTTTAAACAAACAAGATCAGGAATCTCATTGAGTTGCCGTTAAATTGTTTGTTATTTTTATAATTTTCACAAAAATTGTGCAAAAAATGTTAGCAAAAATATTTATTTTATTTAAGATAATCTTCACCAAATTTTATAGTACAAAAGTAGTCTCCAGTCTAAAAAAAAGTTGAGAACCGCTGCTATACGTTAATTATGCCCTAACCACAGAAATTTTTGCAAACCGCTGGAAATTTTTGGACACATTTGAAGACTGGGTCCAGCCACTCCCGCTAATCTCGCAATGCAAAAATACTTAATGGAGTATTGTGAGAAATAATGTGAAAGACTGCGATTTACCCTTCCGGGAGTGTTGGTACGGATCTTAACTCCGTTGTTAAGAGCTTACAAAACGGTGATGACCAGAAATCTCTACACCCTCTCGCTCACTTGTGATATTATAACTTTTTTAATGCTCATATGAATGTGTAATAATAACTGCCTTTAGCTCTTTTAGGATAATTTTATACTTTCACGTTTTATCATGTCTTTTTTAGTTTTTTTCGTAAATGCATGTGCTAGATAATTTGTAAGTCACTGTCAAATATGTTCTTTGAAGCAAGGAAGTAATTTCTCTGATATTGAATGTTATTGATATGAGTTTTCAGAAAATTCAAAACAAGCTTGGATTAGTGGAAAGATATTTATAAACTGGCTAATAAATTTTTATCTTGATTCGAAAAAAAACAAATTTTACTCCTCATCAAACCGTCCCTCGCATTACATTCAGAAAAGTTCAAAACATCGAAATCGTGTTTTTCTTCAAAATAGCACTGGCTAACATCAGCCTACGGATTTGGAATTATAAAAACTTTTAAACACATTGTCACCGGTTTTATAGCCCACTGGGTTGGATAACCCACCTACTGCCATATTTTATAACGACAAACCAACTTAATGAAATAAAAAATTTTGATGACACCACTACTATATACGATAAAGAGAAAAGGAGAAGGCTCAGGACGCTTAAAAATCGTTTTTGCTTCAAAGTTCCTGAAAAAACGTATATATGAAGCATATGAATACTCATTTTGGTAGAGACCAAATATATTCAGTAACAAATGAAGAAATTTGTAGTGTGACGGCAAAATGTGTCTATTGCCAAGTAATGTTATTAATCAGTGTTAATCGAAAAATTTCATGGCAACAAAACCAACTATCACCCCCATAATTGCAAGAGGACCTAGAGATCGGTATATTGCAGATTTAGTGGATCTAAGAAGATATTCAAACCTTAACAGCAATTATGGATGGGTCTTTTTTTTGAATAAGTCATAGTTGGTTGTTGTAATCGACTCTTTTTCTAAATTTGCAGTGGTAAAACTTGCTAAAACGAAATCAGCTGAAGAAATAACAAGAAAGTTAAAAAAGATTTTCTTCTCAATCCGACCCCCGTTTATCTTGCAAACAGACAATGGGAAAGAGTTCAAGAATAAATGCATGGAAATAATGTGCTCCGATTAAACATCACTCATGTGGACGACCTAGAGCACCCTGGGTTCAGGGGCAAGTGGAGAGGTGCATACAACGGAATGCTAGGGAAATTCAAGGATTTTATCAAGAAATTGTATACAAATATAACACTACACAACATGAAACTACAAATGGGCGCCCTTCAAAATTTTTATGGGGGATAAAAGAGATTTGGAAAGAACAGAAGATCAAATAAATGCATTGTTAATGTTTGACGGAACAAATGCAGAACAAAGAGATGAGTCAAATTCGAATTATTTTGAAAATGACGATAAAAGAACTGAAAAAACAGTGCATTAAAACCTTGTTAAAGCTGGAGAGAAAATGAAAAAACGTCGTAAGTGGAAATATGACGCAGAAAACATTGAAATTGGAGATACAGTGCTGCTGAAACACGACAGGGATGATAACCTTGGTAACCGTAGATACCCATTATATGACTAACTGGATATAAATAAGTACACAGTTTCAGAAAAATTTGAAACTACGTGTATTATTATAAAGATAATGGAGAAACAGTATCAAACGTGCATTTAAGTAGATTAAAAAATTTGATTAAAATTTTGAAATTTTTAAATGAATTAATTCTTATTTTTTATTGACTCCCATTAAATAAATAAAATTTTATTTATTTTAAAAATGTAAAGCACAAATGAATGATGTGTGATTTATGCAACAGGCAGAAATATAAAAACTAATAAAAAGAAGAAAATCAAAGTTAATTATATTATCAGATGATTTTTAGATTATATTTATACAACTTTGGAAAAAATGATTAAAAAATGAAATATTTGATGCAAAAAACAAAAATGAAATTGCGGTCACGTAACTGCTATTAAAATCTTGAAAACGAAAATAACAAAATTCTTAAAATCACAAACTTTATGAATTTCTTAAAAACAATAACGATGAAAATGACAATTTAAACAGCACAATTACTGAAGTTTCTAAAAGAAAAATGTACTGCATCTTAATAATAAAATGGTATGGTGTGTGTCTGTCTGTCTGTCTGTGTGTCTGTCTGTCTGTCTGTGCACACCCACATTCAAATTGTTACAAACCAGATCAAATTGTCAAAACCTTCCCTTTTGTAGTTATTCGATAATGAGGCACAATAAAAGGTTGATATCCTCTAAGAACCTTCCTGTCAAAAAATTTTAATAAGAAAGAATATCCTCGACGATGAGGTCCCCCAAAACCTTCAAGTCAAAAAATTAAAAACAAATTATTTTCTGCGTTTTTGTTAAAATGAACAATAAGAAAGTCCTCGACTCACATGGTGTGGTCCCCCAAAACCTTCGAGCTCTTAATAATAAAATGGTATGGTGTGTGTCTGTCTGTGTGTCTGTCTGTCTGTGCACACCCACATTCAAATTGTTACAAACCAGATCAAATTGTCAAAACCTTCCCTTTTGTAGTTATTCGATAATGAGGCACAATAAAAGGTTGATATCCTCTAAGAACCTTCCTGTCAAAAAATTTTAATAAGAAAGAATATCCTCGATGATGAGGTCCCCCAAAACCTTCAAGTCAAAAAATTAAAAACAAATTATTTTCTGCGTTTTTGTTAAAATGAACAATAAGAAAGTCCTCGACTCACATGGTGTGGTCCCCCAAAACCTTCGAGCCAAAAAATTAAACAAAATTATTTTCTGCGTTTTTGTTAAAATGAACAACAAGAAAGTCCTCGACTTAAAAAATGCACAAAAAATTATATATACCAAAAAACATTAAAAAATGCAAAACTTAAAATCAAATGAAAACAATGCAAACAGATAAAAAAAATGAACAACAATAAAGAAAACCAATTTTGTACTTTAAAAATTTAATAACGTATTTTTTCTAAAATATTTTTTTAATGATATTCGTTCATATTAGACATCTAAATTACAAATTGCCATTTATAAATTACCTTGAATTGACTATCTGTACTCTTCTTCCTTATAATACACAAAAGATGAAGCTAATTACTGTTTTCGATCGCCAAAATTTACATGTTCAATTTAAAAAAGCTTTAAGGCCTGTTTATGTTAGAGGCAATTTGAATAGAATTGCATAGCAAATTTAATATATAATCCCTTCCAGCCAAAAGAGGCAATCTGAATAGAATTGCATACCAATTAAATATATAATCCCTTCCAGTCAAATAATTTAGAAATTTAATAATGAATTTATGCAATTTAACAAGGTCTATAATGCTAATGTTTAAATGCCTTAAAAGATAGAGCCAATTAAAATTCAAATTAGTCATCTAAATTACATTTACCTTTATTCAAATCTTTCCTTATAATATCTCAAAAAAGTGGCTTATTATCTTTTTAATCGCCGAAACTGACAACCTCAAGTATGCTAATCTTTAAATTAAAAAGTAAAAAGCAATTTTAATAAAGATTTACATAATTGATTATCTATTGACAAGACATTTATGCGAAAACGCGTAGAAATATTAACTATTTATTTCTGTTTTTGCGTTAACTTTAAATTTATTTGGGTATGCCTGTTTTAATTATCTATCTTATCGTTCTTAAATCTGTTAAATAACTACTCGGTGTGTTATGTGACTGTTGATTCTAATTTAATTTGTTTTTTAAGCTCAAAAATCAAAAATACTCCCCCCATCCCCCCTACAAAAATAGAAGAAAATACAAATCAAAAATTCTATCATTTTTATTGATGCACCGGGTGGAACAGGTAAGACCTATCTTCTAAATCTATTATTAGCTAAGGTCAGAAGCGAAAATAAACTAGCTTTAGCAGTTGCATCTTCTGGAATTGCTGCAACTCTTTTAGATGGCGGTCGAACCGCACATTCGACATTCAACATTCCGTTGAATCTCTCATATACTACTGAACCGGTTTGTAATGTAAAAAAAAATTCAACTACGGGTAATAGAATTATGCATTCTAGGTTAATTGTTTGGGATGAATGTACGATGGCTCATAAAGGCGCATTCGAAGCAGTTGATCGAACATATAGAGATATCAAGAATTGTAGCGACCATTTATTTGGGGGAGCAATAGTTGTATTGGCAGGTGATTTTAGACAGACGCTGCCAATTATTCAAAGAGGGACGCCTGCGGATGAATTGAATGCCTGCCTCAATCGTCATATTTGTGGACACACGTGAAAAGGTAAGCTTAGATGTAAATGTACGTGCACATTTACAAGGCGTTAATAGCATATTCCCACAAATCCTTCTAGATATTGGAAATGGGGCAATCACTTCAGAAATGCAAGACCAGAAAATTAGGCTACCGGAAGAATTATGTATTTTCGTAGAAACAGCAGAAGAATTATTGAATGCCGTCTATTCCGAACTATCTGAACACTACGTGAATTTCGACTGGCTGCGTGAACGAGCTATATTAGCTCCACTTAATGATGAGGTACTTAATATAAATTTAGATTTATTAATGAAAATCCCTGGCAGAGAAAGAATATATAAATCGGTCGACGTTATTATGGACCATGAAAGGGCCTGCGAATATCCTGTAGAATTTTTAAATTCCTTAGATCCATCTGGAATGCCGAATCATCTATTGAAATTAAAAATAGGTGTACCGGTTGTGTTACTCCGCAATCTTGCGCCACCTAAATTATGCAATGGTACAAGGTTGGTTATCAAGAATTTGATGGCTAACGTAATAGAAGCGACAATATTAACAGGTAATTACAGAGGTGAGGATGTTTATATCCCACGAATACCTCTGATTTCGGAAGAATTACCTTTTAGATTTAAGAGACTACAATTTCCGCTGAAGATAAGTTTTGCTATGACAATAAACAAGGCCCAGGGACAGTCTTTAAAGGTAGTAGGCTTATTTTTAGAGAACGAGTGCTTTTCACATGGCCAGCTGTATGTGGGGTGCTCAAGGGTAGGTAGAAGAGAAAATTTATTTATATTTGCCAAGGATGGACGGACTGCAAACATCGTTTATCCACAGGCCTTAGAATAAGGTTATATCAAAGCAGGTCGCATTTATATATCTACATAAATTTATACTTATTTAAGGAAACTGCGAGCGTAGCGAGCAGGGCCTCCGCAGGAGCTAGCTCGCAGTGAGCGAAGCGAACTGCTGAGCTAGTATGCAATAAAAAGTGTTATGCAACTCGAAAAATATTGTTGGCATAAATATAGTTTTGATGTAAATATGCTAGAAAGTTTAATTACTTAATATACATTCAAAATACGCTATTTTGACATGAACAAATCAATTAAATACATTAAATGACATAATAAAGTTTGAAAATTTTATTTTTACTTTATGAAGGATAACACCTTTGTCATCATCGGCCCGAATTATGCGATTGAGATAAACCTGAGTAGCTGAATGTACTTTTTATACGATTTGTCCAAAAACCTTCAATGTGAGCACAAAATTTTAACAAGTGCGCTTATTTGTGTAATTAAAGAAATTACAAAACAACTCAATCTTAATAATAAAATGGTATGTGTGTGTCTGTGTCTGTCTGTGTCTGTCTGTCTGTCTGTGCACACCCACATTCAAATTGTTACAACCAGATCAAATTGTCAAAACCTTCCCTTTTGTAGTTATTCGATAATGAGGCACAATAAAAGGTTGATATCCTCTAAGAACCTTCCTGTCAAAAAATTTTAATAAGAAAGAATCCTCGACGATGAGGTCCCCCAAAACCTTCAAGTCAAAAATTAAAAACAAATTATTTTCTGCGTTTTTGTTAAAATGAACAATAAGAAAGTCCTCGACTCACATGGTGTGGTCCCCCAAAACCTTCGAGCTCTTAATAATAAAATGGTATGGTGTGTGTCTGTCTGTGTGTCTGTCTGTCTGTCTGTGCACACCACATTCAAATTGTTACAAACCAGATCAAATTGTCAAAACCTTCCCTTTTGTAGTTATTCGATAATGAGGCACAATAAAAGGTTGATATCCTCAAGAACCTTCCTGTCAAAAAATTTTAATAAGAAAGAATATCCTCGATGATGAGGTCCCCCAAAACCTTCAAGTCAAAAATTAAAAACAAATTATTTTCTGCGTTTTTGTTAAAATGAACAATAAGAAAGTCCTCGACTCACATGGTGTGGTCCCCCAAAACCTTCGAGCTCTTAATAAATAATGGTATGGTGTGTGTCTGTCTGTGTGTCTGTCTGTCTGTCTGTGCACACCCACATTCAAATTGTTACAAACCAGATCAAATTGTCAAAACCTTCCCTTTTGTAGTTATTCGATAATGAGGCACAATAAAAGGTTGATATCCTCAAGAACCTTCCTGTCAAAAAATTTTAATAAGAAAGAATATCCTCGATGATGAGGTCCCCCAAAACCTTCAAGTCAAAAATTAAAAACAAATTATTTTCTGCGTTTTTGTTAAAATGAACAATAAGAAAGTCCTCGACTCACATGGTGTGGTCCCCCAAAACCTTCGAGCCAAAAAATTAAACAAATTTCTGTTTTTGCGTTAACTTTAAATTTATTTGGGTATGCCTGTTTTAATTATCTATCTTATCGTTCTTAAATCTGTTAAATAACTACTCGGTGTGTTATGTGACTGTTGATTCTAATTTAATTTGTTTTTTAAGCTCAAAAATCAAAAATACTCCCCCCATCCCCCCTACAAAAATAGAAGAAAATACAAATCAAAAAAATGATGAAAATTAAAAAAAATTGTAGCGACCATTTATTTGGGGGAGCAATAGTTGTATTGGCAGGTGATTTTAGACAGACGCTGCCAATTATTCAAAGAGGGACGCCTGCGGATGAATTGAATGCCTGCCTCAAATCGTCATATTTGTGGACACACGTGAAAAAGGTAAGCTTAGATGTAAATGTACGTGCACATTACAAGGCGTTAATAGCATATTCCCACAAATCCTTCTAGATATTGGAAATGGGGCAATCACTTCAGAAATGCAAGACCAGAAAATTAGGCTACCGGAAGAATTATGTATTTTCGTAGAAACAGCAGAAGAATTATTGAATGCCGTCTATTCCGAACTATCTGAACACTACGTGAATTTCGACTGGCTGCGTGAACGAGCTATATTAGCTCCACTTAATGATGAGGTACTTAATATAAATTTAGATTTATTAATGAAAATCCCTGGCAGAGAAAGAATATATAAATCGGTCGACGTTATTATGGACCATGAAAGGGCCTGCGAATATCCTGTAGAATTTTTAAATTCCTTAGATCCATCTGGAATGCCGAATCATCTATTGAAATTAAAAATAGGTGTACCGGTTGTGTTACTCCGCAATCTTGCGCCACCTAAATTATGCAATGGTACAAGGTTGGTTATCAAGAATTTGATGGCTAACGTAATAGAAGCGACAATATTAACAGGTAATTACAGAGGTGAGGATGTTTATATCCACGAATACCTCTGATTTCGGAAGAATTACCTTTTAGATTAAGAGACTACAATTTCCGCTGAAGATAAGTTTTGCTATGACAATAAACAAGGCCCAGGGACAGTCTTTAAAGGTAGTAGGCTTATTTTTAGAGAACGAGTGCTTTTCACATGGCCAGCTGTATGTGGGGTGCTCAAGGGTAGGTAGAAGAGAAAATTTATTTATATTTGCCAAGGATGGACGGACTGCAAACATCGTTTATCCACAGGCCTTAGAAAATAAGGTTATATCAAAGCAGGTCGCATTTATATATCTACATAAATTTATACTTATTTAAGGAAACTGCGAGCGTAGCGAGCAGGGCCTCCGCAGGAGCTACTAGTAAATTATAAAATATCACTCGTATGAGTTCAAATAAGTAACAAATCTTCTGACGGATTTACGCTTCCCCCAATTCTTCACATTTTTCTCTGGGAGAAGAACTGGCTCGCTATTTCTACACAGCTGACCTTTCAGATACGCAAGTCCTGCATTAACAAATCCAAACAAATTCTACAATTTCTCACAAAAAATAACCTTTCTCTCCTCCAAAACAGATTGGACATTTTGAATCAGACTGTAAACAAGACTCTGTGCAGAGACATCGACAGTCATCCTCAAATGATGCACCCGCAACAAAAAGAATATACAGGAACACTCAAATTCGACTCTGAGTGACCTCTCCTTGATACTCCCCAACAAAACAGTCATCAACTCAATAGCGTAAGAATAAGGGAGTAGAACGAGGCACCGATCTAACTCTGACGGCCTCACTGTGAGAGAGGACCGTCATCAAATACTCCTCCGCTGTTTCAACGCCATATTGACATCATCCACTCACTCAGACGGTAATCCTCCAATCCTCGTCTCCCAACCTCAACACGATATCGCTCAATTGCGTCATTCAACTTCTCGCTCTCATCCAACGTAGAACACGTCATTTTCCCCGCGATTTCAACATCTCCAGGTACATTCCAGGCACAACTCGGTCGTCGTCCTCATAATCTATTTTCCCCAATTCATCTTGTTCGTCTTCCTTGGAATGTGAATATCATGTGTTCGACTCCACAACGGAGAGAACTGTCTGAGGATGCAGTGAAGACATATCCCCCACAATTGCTCACAGAAAAGCAATTGCTCACAATTGCTCACAATTGCATTTTTTCATTCATCTCACATTAAGAAAAACCACGCAATAACACTCCAGGTGCAGCACGAAAATATAAAATTCCGACGATTCAAATCGTTTTAATTTAAATCGTCTGGAGGTCTTCCGAAAATTTCTTTTCGATTGAGTTTAAAAGGAAAAACCAAAAAAGAGAGAGAAAGTTAATGAGACAAAGTATGCCTCTTCTGCGTTGTTTCCCTCTTTTTTTATGTTTAATTTCAAATTCGAGAAGACAAGGCTCTCAAGAACACTTCCGATTCAAGGAGAAAGAAATGCACTCAAATTCTCAGAAGCATAATTCACTTCCACCTTTGTCCGGGAACATTTTTATATGTTCATTGCTTACATACGGGTTCGAGGGATGGTACCCTACTGCTGAGAGGAATGGCATTATCGCTAAGCTCGAAAATACGAGACGAATTGCCATCAAATTGGCACGTGCATAGGATTATAATTTTACTAGAAATTCATAATTGTGTTTTTTACAATAAAAACTAATTTAAACAAAAATTTTAATGAGAGCTATGGAACTGTGATTTTTGATAACTTCATCATATTTGGTTTTAAATTACTGCATCCTATCATGAGAATTGATTTTAAGTGTCCGTCAGTCAATCTTGCACCATGGGGAGACTTAACATATTTCATCCTCGAAAACGTTTGCTCACTTTGTTATGTTGTGCCAAATATAGAAATCATCTTCATCGCAAAATTCTTTAGTCTCGGAAACTCATCATCCTCGAGATATTTGTAGAACTCAGTGAGTTTGGTCCTTCTGTGACAATCTTTGAGCTGTTCTTTTGATTTCTAATTGTAATTCATGTTGAACATTCTCAACATTAAAAGAAAATGAATTTTTGAACAAAATTATATCGCTGTCAATTTTGTCAAGTTCAGAAAATTTATGTAAAAAACAATTTTTTATAGGGCCTTGTTGAATTTGTAAAGTGCGCTTCAGTGATTCAAATTTATCCTCACGTAGCTTTCCAGTGTACTTGGAATATATCGGAGCATGATTTGTTTCATAATGACGTCAAATGTTATACTCCTTCATAACAGAAATATGTTCGTGGCATATTAAACAATAAGCTTTCTGCTTTAATTCATCTTTCGTAAAAAAATATTTCATTTTCCATAATTTATTGAATACACGACATTCGCGGTCAACCTTTCTTTGCATGTAAAACTCAGCGAGTTTGGTTCATGTAGAACGGACCAAACTCAAACTCGCTGAGTTCTACAAATATTTCGAGGATGAGCAACCTTTCTTTTCATTATTATTATTATAGCACTTTCACGAAAGCCATAATGTTTATAGCCCCGCATGTGCAACACTCAATGTAACGATATTTAAGGTTAGTTTTTCCATTTTCCTCTGTCGTGTGCGAGTGATCTCAATTCGTCCAGATCGTCCCCCCGTCTTTAGGTTTTTCCTCACTCGAGTTAGGTCTTTGTTTAAGGCAGTTGGAAGTGTCGATCTAGGTCGTCCGCGGAAGGGTATGTCGCATCTGTCGAAGTAGTCTTCCATCGCTTTGTTAGCGGGTGCGTCCGGGTTCATTCTTAGTACATGCCCGAATAGCCTCCACCGGGCATCTACCACATCCTCGCTGATGCAGGAGCACATACACTTGTTGTAGATACCATTGGTTGATATTCGACGTGGCCACTCCATTCCGAGTAAGCTTCTTAGTTGCCTTCTATGGAATGAGTCCAGTTTCCGTAGATCGTTGAAGGAACATCCCCATGTCCCAGCGTTGTACAGCAAGATCGGTTTCACAAACGCGTTGTAGAGCCTGCATCTGATGCCAACTCCAAGTCCTTTGGCTCTTAGCCATCCTTTTTTCAGTTTCGCCATTGCCGAATTCGCCAGTGTTTTCCTCCTTAGTACATCTTCAGCGTCTCCCAGTAGGGATCCAAGCTTATTAGTGTGTCTCCATCTTTTATGGGTAGTATCATCTTCTCTTTTGATTTCCGTAATCTCAGTTTTGTTCACATTTACGCTGAGGACCCATTTCCCAAGTTCCATAGGTGCATTTTCTAGTAGATGTTGGAGTGCGGTCACGTCCCGTGATACGAAATCCACATCATTGGCATAAGATGCCTCTTCTATGTCTCCCGTATAGCATTTACGGAGGTCGCGGAGTGCAGATTCAAGATAGATGGTGAATAGTAGGGGGAGAGGGAGTCACCCTGGGGTGTCCCAGTCGTTGTTTTGAAACTACGGGAAGTTGCTCCTTCTGTCCTCACAGATAGTCTTGTGTTCGCAAGTAGTAGTCTGATTATCCTAACCGATGATTCATCCAGTATTTGCTCAAGCACATTCATCAGTTTCTGTCTGTTTATTGAGTCGAAGGCTCTGGAGAGATCTATTCCAGCACGGTCGTTGTGCTCTTGAATCTTTGGTGCGTTGCGCAGCGCAATCTGTGGCTCCATAGAATGTCTGCCGTAGACCTCCCATCTCGGAACCCACTTTGACTCGGTGATAGGTATTGATCCGCCACACCCTTATCCGCCTTAGTGCGACATTTGCCAGCACTTGCGTATCGAATTCAGGAGTATTATCGGGCGGAGATTTTCTACTGGTCCTTTTGGTTTGTTCGGTTTTTGTGTGGGTATTAGTAATCCATTTCCAAGTCCCAGATCGGTATTAGTTTCGAAAATTTCATTTAGGGTTTTTGCAATTGTGTCGCTGAGTTTTTTTGGCCCATATTTTAGGAGCTCGGGGCTTATGTTGTCCGGCCCAGCACTCTTGTTGTTCCTCAGTTTATTTATTGCTAGTTCCACCTCTTCCGCTGTGATTGGGATTTTAACGCTTTTGCATCTCCCTGGAAACAAGGAAAGTCCGTGTTTTCTTTATTCAGCAAGGTTTCGAAGTGTCGTGCGATCAGCTCTGCTTTTTCTTTCGGATTACCCACGAATTTTCCATCTTTGTCTTTAATGTGGAAGATGTTTTGTCCTTTCTTAGTAGTCCGCAGTAGTCGTAGGGCCGCATACATTCTTGAATTGTCTTTTAGGCATTCCACATCTTTTAGTAGGGATGTAATGATTTCTCGTGAGTATTTTCGGTTCATCTTTTGGATTTTGCACTTTAGTTCCCTTTGTTGGATGTTAAGCTCCTTTTTCTTAATCTCGTCTGACGTGTTTGGGGCTTTTAGCCGTACCTCTCTGCGATGCTTTGCCATATCTGGCACGTTCGGGTGGTGATCCAGTTTTAGGGCACAATGATTTCGGACTCCAAGGCATATACTGGCCGCCTTGGAAATTGCCCGCTTTGTTTGGTCCCACCGGGTTCGTAATGATAGTTCTGGAGTGGTTTTCTCCATAAGAATCTCAATTTGCTTGTGATAATTGTCTTTACAAGTGAGCTCCAGCCACAATTTCTCTGTCTGGAAGTGTATATTTGGCCTTTGTCTCCCCTTCTTCGCGTTTTCAGTGTATTTTTCCCCAGTCAGATGCTTCTTTACGCAGAGTTTTTCGGTGACCATCCTGTGGTCGCTGTCTGTTGTTGTCCACTTGTAGGAACGTGCATCGGTTAGCAGGTGTTTATCGGACTTGCGGCAAATAATGTAGTCGATTTGGTTATATATGTTTACGGTCTCCCCGACCGAGTTTTTCCTTTGTCCGTGCCAGGTCGTCTTGTGGCGTGCTGAGTGCGTAAGGCCGTGTTGCACAGGAAGAGGCTATTTGCCTCACAGAAATTCACCAGAGAGGCTCCAGCTGCATTTCTCCTTCCGCGCCCGTGTCTTCCGATAGAGGATTCGTCGGGCCCCTTTCGCTTTCCAGCCTTTGCATTCAAATCTCCCGCAACAAAGACAAGGGACGAAGAGGCATTGTTAGAGTATGTGCTTGATAGTTCTGAGTAGAATTCCTCGAGCTCACCAGGGTTCTTGGCTACTCGTCCACAGTGTGGTGCGTAGACGTTTATGACAGTTAATAGGCTCTTGGACGGGCATAGTTCATTCAGTTTGACTTGTAGAACACATATTCGGTCGTTGACTTGGCAATAGCGATGTATTTTTTGGAGTAATCCACGTGCAGGGCAAATCCCATGCCGTGGTGCTTGAATTCGGCTGGGAAGAGAATCAGTCGGTAATTGTTCCATGTCTCATCGCGTCCATTTACGATTTTCGTTTCTTGTAGGCAGTCGATAGCTATTTTGTATTTCTCATCGTCACAAAGTACTTTCCTTGTCCAGTCTTTCGATATCCCACGTACGTTGAACGTCATTAGCCTGAGTTCTCGGTTGTATAATGAGTGTTTTTCAGACATTTTTCTATACAGAGGGCCGTCACCACCTCAACCAAAAGAGTTTCTTTTCATATTAGCAACAAACAAGAATTTGATGAGTTTTTTTGTCAAATAGATAAGTTTATTATTAAGATAAGTAAGCAATTGGGTGGCTAAGGGAATTGTCGAGGGCCTGAGGGTCAGCTTAAATTTTGCAAAATAGTTTAATTTTTTAATTAAAGTTTTTATTTGAGTTAATTATTAAGTTATTAATTGAATATCTCTAAATAGTGCACGGGCCGGATAAAATGTTGTCGCTGCTGTTGAAATCTGTTCCTCGATAGTTCCCTCAGGTGCTCAAGATTGTCTGCTGATTTCAACCCTTTTCCAATCAAAGTTAGGTCTTGATGTAGGAGGGTTTCTAAAGTAATTCTCTGGTCTTCCTCGTAAGGTCGTTCCCGAATGAGGAGCGTAGTGGTGTTTCATTGCGAGATTTGCGGGAGTTTTCCTGTCCATTCTCAGGATGTGACCGAAAAGCTCAATCTATTATTTCTTATTTTTTCGTCCAACGGATATATTATTTTTTATACGGACTTGTTAATTTATAAAAGTAAAAAAATAGCTAAGCTAATTAATAGCCTCACGAGACACCCGGCCAGCCTCGCGAATGGCGAAGCATTCCCTCGTATCACAGCAATCGACAGACGTTTCAGGAGCCAAGAATACTCTCTTGGATCGTGGCTTGTCCTTGAAATCCATCGACCGAGCGAGCGAAGGAAGCGGAATGTCTTGGTGCCGAAGATTCCGAAGAACTCCACGGCAATTGGAGTAAAGAACAGCGAGTTAGAGAGGTGGCCGTACTTGAGAATCTTTCGGTCCTCGGCCTGCCTTGAAGCGTGCCCAGGATTGGCGGCGGACTGAGCGAGATTTCCCAGCGAGAACGTGTCCGAACAAGTAGAATCCCAAATAAGGGATTTCCCCTGCTCGTATGGGAAGGTGGACATGCCGTCTGGGCGTTTGCCATCCCCTCTATCCAGTCCAACAGGTTCGAGAATTGACGGGACGCCAGCTGAAGCGAGGGTTCTTTGTATAATTGAGTTGAGTAGAGATGTTTGTTTGATATGCGTTTTGGCCAAAAGATTCTTAGAATGTATTTCAGCTGCATTCTATGGAAGGAATTCAGATTTTCCATTTCGTGCACTATGAGTACTCAAGAGGAGAAGTTGGTTTTACGAACATATTGTATAGTTTGATTTTTAAAGACGCAGAAATTTGTTTACCTCTCAACCATACGTTGTTTAATCTTTTAAGCGTGAAAGTTGTTAATGATTTTCTTCGTATCATGTCTTCTAAGAGAGTGTTAAGTTTTTTTGTATGCCTCCATTTTTCCTAATTTCGTTGTTCACATCGCCTCACTATGATGTATTCTGCTTTCTCAGTGTTAATTTTTAGGAATAATTTTTTAAATGTGTTGGCCAATTTGTCCACAATATCTTCTAATTAGTGGTCTGTTGCCGTGAAATCTATGTCATCTGCAAAGATGACTTCTGTAATATGTCTGGGGATATTATTTCTGGCATTTCGTAGGGTCGCCTTCAGATATACGATGAATAAGACCGGGGATAGAGCGTCTCCTTGGGCGTGCCCTTGTTTTTTCGAATACTCTGGATTTCTGATTTCCGAGCTGAATAAATAGTTAAGTGGAGGAGAGTACAGTGGGCGCAAAAAAAATCCGGTTTTCTTATTTTTCGAATTTTTCAATATAAATTTTATATTATTTTTTTTAATTTAGTATCATTTTGAAATGTAAATCGAGTATGTTTTTAATTTTAAGTATTTTTTTATTTTTCATAGAGATATCTTGAATTTAATTTTAAAATGCGCAAAAAAAACTCGGTTTTTTTAATTATTGAGTCTTTTATTCTCAAAAATTTGAAATTGTTGTCATTTTTGTTGTTGTTGGATGTCGTGTATTTCAGAAATTGTGAAAGGACAAATTATTCAACTTTATTTCCTTAATTGGACATATAAACAAATTTCAGAAGAAGTAGAAATTCCCAGATCAACAGTGGGAGATTACATACGTAAATACAAAAAATATGGAACAACACAGAGACTGTCCAGTTCTGGAAGACCTAGGACATTAAATAATGATGATATAAATACTTTATTGACGCTTGTTTCTGACAATCCGAAAAAATCTTCCGTTGCCTGTCAAAGGATCTTCATTCTTTGACAGGAAAAATCGTCTCAAAACGAACAATTGGGAATTATCTGAAACAAAAGGAAATATATTCACGTGTGTGTCAAAAAAAACCGTATCTGTCTAAAATTAATATCGAAAAACGATATTCCTTGTCAAAAAAATTTATCGCACTGAATATGACGTCATGGAAATCAACTATTTTTAGTGATGAATGCTGTTTCGAAATTTTTAATCACAAAAAAAGGAATTTTGTTATAGGAAAAACAACACACGTCTAGAAAAATCGCACTTATCTCCAACTGTTAAATTTGGAGGGGGAAAAATAATGGTGTGGGGATGTTTCGGGTATTATGGAGTAGGCAATCTAGTATTTATAAATGGAACTATGAACTCAGCAACTTATGTGAACATATTATCAAATAATCTGTGGGAGTCCGCTGCGAAAATGTGCTTGAATGAATTCATATTCCAACAAGACATGGCTCCTCCACACACATCAAAGATCACGAAAGATTTCTTTGCCGAAAGAAGCGTCAAACTATTGGATTGGGCACCGCAATCGCCAGATTTAAATACAATAGAACATCTTTGGGCATATATTAAAAGTAAATTGTACGAAAATCCTCCAAAAAATATGCATGAGCTGAAAGATAAAATTATCGAAATTTGGGAAAATATGCCGAAAGATCTAATACAGAAACTCATAAACAGCATGCCGAGAAGGGTGTACGATGTTTTTATGGCTAAAGGACGGCATATTAAATATTAATTTGACATTTTTTTAAAAAACCGGGTTTTTTTTGCGCATTGTAAATTTAAATTGGAAATATCTCTTGAAAAAAATAATGAAAATAATCAAAATAAAAAAATAAGAGTTACTTTTCACTAAAATTTAAGATTAAAAAAAATATTATATCGCACAATATAAAAAAATAGAGAAATTAGAAAACCGGATTTTTTTTGCGCCCACTGTAGATAACGAATTATTCTGATGCAATCTTCCTCGAGTAGTGGCGTTAATATTTGTATCATCTTAACTCTACTGATTGTGTTAAATGCTTTAGATAGGTCGATTCCCATTATGTGGTACTTCTCTATATTTTTTGGCACAAAGCACACATCCATTTGTGGCTCCAAAAAGCACCGGAAGTTGATCTTCTAGAGACAAACCCACTTTGGCTAGGTCCGCTAAATCCACGTAATAAGCTTTTATTCTCTCCAGAACAATTAGTGATAAAATTTTACGCAGTGAGTTGAGTAGTATGATTTGTCTTAAGCTGTTTACCTTTCCTTTTTCCTTCCCCGCTTTATGTAAGGGGATTAACTTTCCGATTCCGATGTTAATTCTGGAGTGTTCTTCAAAAGTTTTTTTTCAAAATGTAAGTAATGAGTTTTTGAAGCTCTTCAGGTACATATTTTATGAGCTCTGCATTAACATTATCTGGACCTAAGTTGTTTAGTCTGGTCACAGACCCACGTAACTTGGCTCACTTTTTATAGAACAGAATTAGCATATGTAATGCTTAAATGTTTTTTACAAACGTAAGGATTGCGTAATCAACGTTTTTACGATTTTTTATTATATAAACATTACATTTTACTATTTTGGCATTACACTTAATCACAATGTCATATAATCTATGGAATGGTACTTTATTATTTTCATTATCTCAGCAGACCTACCGATACCCCATGATGACTCCACGGAAGAAACAGAAAACAAAAAACCTACCGAACCAAAAACTGTTAGGACCGATGTTGTGTTAGTATTGAACATCCACAGCCTCCCTCGCCAAAATTTCCCCAAATGACTAATGAAGTTAAGTCTACCGAAACATTCAATGACTCTTGGAATTGGAACTCGCATAAAGAAAAATATGGGCTGAATAATAGGATCGGAAAAAGCCTGTTCGATGATATGAAATCGTGCATGTTCAGTTGGAGTGAAACGTGGGACAATAAATAGTTTTATCGGCGTATTTGATGATTTAGTTTACAGCCGCGAAAGGTCAAAAAATCCCTTCCACAAAAAAAATCTCGTTTTTAATTATATTTCTTGTTTGTGGTTATATTCATTTAATAACTTAGTCATTAATTTTAAAAATAACACAGGATTTTTTATTTAAAATTTAATAGATTAACAAAAATGCTTTTTAAAACCTTATTGTGGTCGCGAATAACCCAGTTAAAGCTATGCTTCCATTTTGCAAGCAGCCCGAGTCTAATATCTGTGGGAGAACTCCAAAAGACTAAAGAAATATCCTACAACTCAGCGCAAGTAAAAAATATTACTAAATATAGCTTTTCCTACACAAGTTATTTGGTTACCGAGGAATAATTCTCGCAGAAAACACGGTGCAATTATTTGATAGAAACTTAATTAGAACAAACAAGTAAAAAACTTTAAATTTATGATTTTAAGCTCATTTGAGTCCTCCTTCACTGTAGGAGGAGAATTACAAACAATGGTGGCACAGGAAATCAGATACTATCAGGTTCTAGTCGATTCCAGAGACCTTGATCACATGGTAAGAATAAAAGGTTAATCGACAGAGAATTCGAAGCGAGGCCGTCACTTTCATTGACCCCGACGATGAAAATGACAAGCTATTTTGTATTCCTGGTTTTTATACATTTTTAATTTTGAATTAGGCTTGGACTATGTTCCCCACGAGTATATTCTTCCATATTCCTCCCAGGATCGGTACCCGTTGAAGAACGAGTTGTTTGACCACTTCTTTCTATACTCACCTCGAGAAAGAGGTCGGAATGATCTTCCGGAACATTCCTTCTCTTGTCATGACCATGTTGTTAAAATGATGAAAACACAACATTCCTGGCTAAACCTCCGTACAGTTTATAGAGAAACTACCAACGATATTTCTGTGACCGTCCTTCCTTTTTACATCGGAAAAAAAGTTACTCTAAAGTTTAATTTCTAGAGTTTCGGCGGGAAAATGTCTTATTGGGTTATGAAGGGAAATTTTCTATTGGTTTAGTGGCGTTATTGTGTGAGGATCGAGAATCACGGAGATGACGAATTTACGATTAAGGGGAGACATTGGCGAATTTTTAGTCAGTCTGGCATAATTGAGGATATCAGAGGGGATGGAATAGCCGGAAATGTATACTCATAGTGCATTATTTGCAGCAGCCTCAGTTTTCGATTGTGGAACCTATTTTTCAGTATTGTAGCCACGTCTCCCTGCATTCTCCTTCTGGACATATATGGTGATTGATGTATGAGAATTTTAGGGGCACATATACCGTTCTCAGAAGTACTGGCGAGGAGTTTGAGATCAATATTCCTCCCGTTTTGCTGGATGTAGTCGAAGAGACTGATTAATTGATCTGAATTTATTTTGAAATGTTATTTCATCTTTAATAAACTTTTAAAAAGAGGTGTTTAGGAAGAATGGTAATACCAAACATGTGGAGTGGGGGAATGTATTTTCCTCGGAGGATAGTTTTGAAGGTATTGTCGATAGGGTTTTACTAAAGAAGCGATTTGTATAAGAGGGTCTGTAAGTATTTAATGGAAGTTGAAAGAATATGCTGGAAATAGCATTCATCTATGTTATGTAGATAGGTTTGATGTAACAATGTTCATAAACAAATAAATATTACGAAACCAGATAAATCTTTACCAGATAAGTTTCTCATCGCTGGAAACTAGGCTGTCACTTAGTTTCAATAGGAAAAAATTCGGTAAAAAAATTTTTAGGTAATATTGCCTTTTTGTTGACAAAGTTGGTGTTTTGGCGGTAAACCAAACCGTTCACAGATTTTCCACCTTTAGGAGTCAGAAAACTAAGAAATATGTCTCTAAGAGGAAAAATCTCGAAGAATCACCAACAGTTAATTAGGCTAATTAATTAGGTGATTCCAAGAATCCTCAAGATCTTTCTCAACTTTTCCCGATGTTAGACTCTGGACTCAACGCAAGTGCGGGACTGGCAGGGAGCAGTTTTTGTGAGGAATTGAATCGGGGTGATGTGGTTCTGGTTGTTAAGGTCTTAGTCTTTTGGCAGATGGTGATGTTGGATGGCTAAGAAGCCCTTTCCATCTTTCTTAATAAGGTGGTCGAGCGGACTTGGGATAATGTTGTTCAAGTTGGAAATTTTCGTTATGCTAGCCGCGGCTCGGCACAGTGTAGTCTCAATTTTAAGGCGGTTAGACCATGAGAGATTACCATGCGGCGCAGGCATAGCCAATTGTCGGTTCGATGAATTGTTTGTAGAGAGTGCCGAGAGGCGGGAACGGTGTCTTTAGTCCGCCAAATATCGATTTGATTAGTCCAATTTTTCTCTGACTGGATCCGATGGCCTTCTCCAAATGGGCAGTAAAACACATGTGGGTGTCAAAAGTGACCCCCAGATTTTAGGGTTCTTCGTGAATGGAATCTTTTCGTTGTCCAGAAAAAGATCAATAGTACGGCTTCCGAGTCTCTTGTCCGACATAAATAAGGTAGTGGACGATTTTTCGGAGGAGATGTTCATCTTGTTTTGATATAGCCAAGTTCGAATTTGTAATAAGAGATCTTGTGGTCTTTTGGAAGCTTTCGAGAGGTCTTGATCACGTGATCCAATGAGTAGGTCGTCAGCGAAGGCGAGAATGAATGAGCCTTCCATTTCAGGGTTAGGAATGTCGGATATATATAAATTGAATAGAGCAGGAGAGAGGGGGGAACCTTGGGGGACTCCATTTGGAAGTAATCTTGAGATTGATTTGATTCCATTCAGGCATACACGCCCTCTCCTTCCGCTGAGGAAATTCGAAAGCCAGAGTTTTATGTTCGAGTCGATCGATAGGCTGAATATTTTTTGAGTCAGTATCTTTCTAGAGCCCGAATCAAAGACCTTCTGAAGATCGAGTGAGCATACAATTGATTTGAGATGAGGTCTAGTTGCAAAACCTTCCATTATAAACTGGGTTAATTCAATATAATTATTACTAATTATTATTAATTTGTATAGTCTTGGTGTTACTGTCGGGGTTCTCATTAAGCAGACGTGCTATGACCACCTTCACTATGGAATAGTATTTATACATATTATGGTAGTCCTCTATTTTAGAAAATTGACCAGTACAGTGGGGAAGGTCTGAACAGGCTGTGCCATATTAATTTTCTTTTCGACTACATCTGAAACTGAGGTCGTCATATCATTTTTCAGAACGCTGCTATCCTTTTTTTTCAATACTCCAAGATAACGTCTCCCGAAAATCATTTCCACTGGTTTTTGACATTCGTGTCATTGTAAAACATCGTCGAGAATGAGATCATTGAGACAACTTCAGATCATTAAGTCCAACCTTATAACTGGCTTAATTTATAATTTAAAATCAACATTGAATTTGCTGCTTTTTGTTGATGTTGACCTTAATTACGCGAAAACTTCTTGAATATCAAGGAGAGTTGCGAACAATATTGTTTGCTAATGAAACAAATTTCAAATTGCATATTTTTTTTTAATCAAGAACGATTTATTTCAGAAACGAGTTAATTATAAGACAGGCTAGTCTTCCGCGGCTGACGACATAATCGAATAGGCATTGCCGCGAACAACGGCCAAACCTATTCTTTGTCGAAGCCATGTTGGTTCCCTCCAATCGTTTTTTACATGAGCAATTTTTCGTCCGATTTCTTTAAGGAATGACTCAGTTACAGTTCCTGTGACACCCGAAGTCTCGACTGCCACAGGAACAAAGCGGTACGAATCCCCGATTGTGGAATATTTGGCAATTTTTGCTTTTTCAGCAAAGTTAGCGGCCGATCCAGGTGAACGCAAGGAAATGTTGATGTTCTTTCGAGTGAAAGTGTCCACGCATGTCGAGTCCCAAACTAGTGGTTTTCCCCCAGAGTAGGGGAAAAGAGTCACTCCATCTGGCCTTCTCCCATCATCACGGTTAAGACCCGCAGGTTCCAGTCTTGCTGGGAATCCTGCTGCCTCTAGGGCTCGTCGTATCACATCATTCAATGCGGCATGTCGAGGGGTTCGACCTGCACTTTTTCCGCAGGATAGAGGGTGCAGTCCTTTGGCATCAACAAGGCCTCCGCAACGACAGCCGTGAACTTGGCAAATATCCAGTCCCAGACGAAGTGCTACACCGATTCTCACAGAATTATTGTCCATTAGATTGCCAAGGGCAGGACACGGGAGAGCATCAAGCCACGCGCCACTATGATGGCGTGCTCCGGACAAGAGACATGTGAGTCGATGCTGATTGGCCCTCTGTTTGTATTTTTGGACGATGTCGTTGCATAAAATCGAATCCCAGTTAGTCTGTTTGAATGTCTCCGCCGGAATCATCAACCCAGTTCCACTCCACCGTTCACAAGCTCTAGCGAACTCCGGCTCCAAGGAAAATTCAGAAGGGTTACGTAGAATTTCCTGGACCAGATCCCAGCTGCTTGAGAGCGACGAGAGATAAGCTGGTGCTGCTACTTCCAATGCGGACCTGAGGCCAACTCCACCCAATTTCGTTGGCAGTTTACACTGAATCCATCCCAGATCATCAAAACGAACGTTTAAAATAGTTTCGGCCGTGTCTTTCAGTGTCTGATCAAGTAATAAAAGGCTGTCTCGTTGTGCATAGCAAGGGCAGCTCCTTAGAGCATAAAGAAGTCATATTCGTCGTTCAAAAGGTAAATTACTAAATTACTCAAAAGGTTGGTCAAAAGTTTATCACGAGCATTGTCTATTGCAGCATCTTCAAAGGTCAAAATAACCATGTAATTGGAGCTATTTCAGTGCATGGGCTTATTTATTATGAAATACAACGAGACTCCCTTAAGTTTGATGGTGCAAAAGAGTTTGTCAAAAACTGACTGTCTGATGAGGACTATAATACCCAGCACTCCACGTCCGTCATCTCTCAGAGTCCAACTTCCTCGTCTGGAAGGGGAACTCCTTGCACAAGACTTCCCCCACACCCAAGAAGACCAGAAACCATAAAATTTTCAGTTTTATGTGAATGTTTTGGTGGAGGAATCGAAGGTCTGCTTGTCTGAAGCGCTGTACCTTTATCAAGAGTCGAGTTTTATCGAAATTCTTTCCAACAAATAATGGCTGTCCTTGTAAGAGGGAAGGAAAACTTTCTCATGGTTATTTCCATTAGTAATACTTTGATAACTCATAATAATACGTTAGTAAACGGTCGTATATCATTTGGCAAACATACGTCACACGTTACTCATTCTATATTATTATCACTTTCACAAACATGTGCACTAGTCAAAAAGACAATATTAGTGATTAGTTTTTTCACGTCTTTAGATCTTTTCTTACCCGATTTAGGTCTTTTTTAAGACAGTCGGAAGTGTCAATCTAGGTCGTCCGCGGAAGGGTTTATGCATCCGTCAAAGTAATCTTCAATCGTTTTGTTTGCGGATGCTTCAGGGTTCGTTTTTAGTCCACGTTTAAACAGCTTTTATCGGGCATCTACTACATTCCCGCTGATACAACCAACTTGTTGTAGATACCAGTGGTTGACATTATTTGTGGCCACTACATTTCAAGTAAGCTTCTTAGTCGTCCAGTTTCAATTGTTTGTTGGAGGAATTTTCACAGTAATATCAATTTCACAAACACTTTGTAAAGACTGCATCTGAAGTCAATTCCGAGTCCTTTGTCCCTTAGAAATCTTTTCTTTAATGTCTCCATTGCCGCGTTTGCCAATGTTTCCTTCCTTAATACATCTTCAGTGTCTCTTAGTTGAGAGCCGTGCTTAAAATGTTAATTAATTTAATTTACAATTGGAAAAAATAATTTTCCATAATACCTGAAGAACGGATCTGAGAAACAGGCAGATTCGAGAATCATCCATAGGAAATTTTAAATTTTTGATTAAAACAAGCAGGTTTGAGAAGCGGCGGATTCGAGAGGTTTCAGTATATATATTCACGATCTCTTCTATAGAGTTTTTTTATTCATTGCCACATCATCTTATTGCAAACTGAGTGCGTGAAGGCCGTGTTGCACAGAAAGAGATCATTTAGAAGTTCACTTTTTTATTCAGATACCTCACTATGAAAGAGAACTAGTTTGTGTTATAAGCTGAAATATAGACGTAATTCTTTCGAAATATTTTTATTACAAATAACTTTTCATTCGAATTTGAATAGTGTTTTACGGACTTTTTGTTACTCATTTATTATGAAGTTATTAAATAAAATGTTTTATTAGGAATTGAAAGAGAATTGATTTCCTAACAACCTTTTTCCTCTTTTGGATTAGCCAAACAAACGGTACTATCTGTTGAAATGATATTGTCATTATATAACAATTATATCACACAATAATAAGATTTTTCGATGTATTACACAATAATCTATTTATAAACTAGAAGTTTGTGAAATAATATAATATGTATATTTGATATTTTTTTATTTACATTTTACATGACTTTAAAACAATACTCTCACAAAATACATAACATTCTCTTCAAAGATTAAAAAATATTTTATACTAGCTCAGCAGTTCGCTTCGCTCACTGCGAGCTAGCTCCTGCGGAGGCCCTGCTCGCTACGCTCGCAGTTTCCTTAAATAACTATAAATTTATGTAGATATATAAATGCGACCTGCTTTGATATAACCTTATTCTAAGGCCTGTGGATAAACGATGTTTGCAGTCCGTCCATCCTTGGCAAATATAAATAAATTTCTCTTCTACCTACCCTTGAGCACCCCACATACAGCTGGCCATGTGAAAAGCACTCGTTCTCTAAAAATAAGCCTACTACCTTTAAAGACTGTCCCTGGGCCTTGTTTATTGTCATAGCAAAACTTATCTTCAGCGGAAATTGTAGTCTCTTAATCTATCGCAGGCCCTTTCATGGTCCATAATAACGTCGACCGATTTATATATTCTTTCTCTGCCAGGGATTTTCATTAATAAATCTAAATTTATATTAAGTACCTCATCATTAAGTGGAGCTAATATAGCTCGTTCACGCAGCCAGTCGAAATTCACGTAGTGTTCAGATAGTTCGGAATAGACGGCATTCAATAATTCTTCTGCTGTTTCTACGAAAATACATAATTATTCCGGTAGCCTAATTTTCTGGTCGTGCATTTCTGAAGTGATTGCCCCATTTCCAATATCTAGAAGGATTTGTGGGAATATGCTATTAACGCCTTGTAAATGTGCATGTACATTTACATCTAAGCTTACCTTTTTCACGTGTGTCCACAAATATGACGATTTGAGGCAGGCATTCAATTCATCCGCAGGCGCGTCCTCTTTGAATAATTGGCAGCGTCTGTCTAAAATCACCTGCCAATACAACTAATGCTCCCCCAAACAAATGGTCGCTACAATTCTTGATATCTCTATATGTTCGGTCAACTGCTTGAATGCGCCTTTATGAGCCATCGTACATTCATCCCAAACAATTAACCTAGAATGCATAATTCTATTACCCGTAGTTGAGTCTAACAGCAGTCCTGACCTTATTCAGCTGTTGTCTAAGTTCCCTCACCATTTAAGCACATCTTCCCTCGTTTCTCTTTTTTTTTATATGGTTCATATTCTCTTGTTTGTTAACATTCTCAGATCTCTCTTTATAGGACATTCTTATGATTTTGTAAACGCGAATCAGTAATTTATATTAAATTTTCTACGTAAATTTATTTAGTGAAATTTATGTAAAGTGTATTATCCAATCAAAGCCATTATACTTAATTGCCTCTATGTTTAAAGGAATTGAAACTTTAGCATAATCGAACTTGTCTGTTTCGGTAAAGAAAATGATAATCAGCTTCATCTTTGTAGTATTATAAGGAAAAAAATTAAAGCCTGTTAAATCAGGAGATTTAAATATAGGCAAATTGAAATTTACATGACTAATTTAAATTTTATTTGCCTCTATCTTTTAAGAAATCTAAACAGTAGCATAATCGAATTTGTCAGTTTCGGCAGTTAAAAAGAATCAATTATGTAAATCTCTAATAATTTTTGCTTTTTCCTTTTTAGTGGTTTTCAAAATCTGATAATTGCACAGTCTATTCATGGTCGATAACAATTAGAGCTTTTATTTTATTTTTTTAACGAAATTTAACAAAAAAGAATTTATGTCATCAAAAAAAGATAGCTAAGCTAATTAATGGCCTCACGAGGCTTGAAGGTTGTGTAGGACCTCATCATGTGAGTCGAGGACTTTCTTGTCGTTCATTTTAACAAAAACGCAGAAAATATTTTTTTTTAATTTTTGGGCTTGAAGGTTTTGGGGGACCACATCATGTGAGTCGAGGACTTTCTTGTTGTTCATTTTAACAAAACGCAGAAAAAATATTTTTTTTAATTTTTTGCTTGAAGGTTTTGGGGGACCACATCATGTGAGTCGAGGACTTTCTTGTTGTTCATTTTAACAAAAACGCAGAAAATAATTTTTTTAATTTTTTAGCTTGAAGGTTTTGGGGGACCACATCATGTGAGTCGAGGACTTTCTTGTTGTTCATTTTAACAAAAACGCAGAAAATAATTTTTTTTAATTTTTTGGCTTGAAGGTTTGGGGGACCACATCATGTGAGTCGAGGACTTTCTTGTTGTTCATTTTAACAAAAACGCAGAAAATAATTTTTTTAATTTTTTAGCTTGAAGGTTTTGGGGGACCACATCATGTGAGTCGAGGACTTTCTTGTTGTTCATTTTAACAAAACGCAGAAAATAATTTTTTTTAATTTTTTGGCTTGAAGGTTTTGGGGGACCACATCATGTGAGTCGAAGACTTTCTTGTTGTTCATTTTAACAAAAACAGAAATAATTTTTTTAATTTTTTAGCTTGAAAGTTTTGGGGGACCACATCATGTGAGTCGAGGACTTTCTTGTTGTTCATTTTAACAAAAACGCAGAAAATAATTTTTTTTATTTTTTGGCTTGAAGGTTTTGGGGGACCACATCATGTGAGTCGAGGACTTTCTTGTTGTTCATTTTTACAAAAACGCAGAAAATATTTTTTTTTAATTTTTGGCTTGAAGGTTTTGGGGGACCACATCATGTGAGTCGAGGACTTTCTTGTTGTTCATTTAACAAAACGCAGAAAATAATTTTTTTTAATTTTTTGGCTTGAAGGTTTTGAGGGACCACATCATGTGAGTCGAGGACTTTCTTGTTGTTCATTTTAACAAAAAACGCAAATAATTTTTTTTAATTTTTTGCTTGAAGGTTTTGAGGACCACATCATGTGAGTCGAGGACTTTCTTGTTGTTCATTTTAACAAAAACGCAGAAAATAATTTTTTTAATTTTTTGGCTTGAAGGTTTTGGGGGACCACATCATGTGAGTCGAGGACTTTCTTGTTGTTTATTTTAACAAAAACGCAGAAAATAATTTTTTTTATTTTTTGGCTTGAAGGTTTTGGGGGACCACATCATGTGAGTCGAGGACTTTCTTGTTGTTCATTTTAACAAAAACGCAGAAAATAATTTTTTTTAATTTTTTGGCTTGAAGGTTTTGGGGGACCACATCATGTGAGTCGAGGACTTTCTTGTTGTTCATTTTTACAAAAACGCAGCAAATAATTTTTTTTAATTTTTTGGCTTGAAGGTTTTGGGGGACCACATCATGTGAGTCGAGGACTTTCTTGTTGTTCATTTTAACAAAAACGCAGAAAATAATTTTTTTTAATTTTTTGGCTTGAAGGTTTTGGGGGACCACATCATGTGAGTCGAGGACTTTCTTGTTGTTTATTTTACAAAAACGCAGAAAATAATTTTTTTAATTTTTTGGCTTGAAGTTTTGGAGGACCACATCATGTGAGTCGAGGACTTTCTTGTTGTTCATTTTAACAAAAACGCAGAAAATTTTTTTTTTAATTTTTTACCTTGAAGGTTTTGGGGGACCACATCATGTGAGTCGAGGACTTTCTTGTTGTTCATTTTAACAAAGCAGAAATAATTTTTTTAATTTTTTACCTTGAAGGTTTTGGGGGACCACATCATGTGAGTCGAGGACTTTCTTGCTGTTCATTTTAACAAAAACGCAGAAAATAATTTTTTTTATTTTTTAGCTTGAAGGTTTTGGGGGACCACTTCATGTGAGTCGAGGACTTTCTTGTTGTTCATTTTAACAAAAACGCAGAAAATAATTTTTTTAATTTTTTGGCTTGAAGGTTTTGGGGGACCACATCATGTGAGTCGAGGACTTTCTTGTTGTTCATTTTAACAAAACGCAGAAAATAATTTTTTTAATTTTTTAGCTTGAAGGTTTTGGGGGACCACATCATGTGAGTCGAGGACTTTCTTGTTTGTTCATTTTAACAAAAACGCAGAAAATAATTTTTTTAATTTTTTGGCTTGAAGGTTTTGGGGGACCACATCATGTGAGTCGAGGACTTTCTTGTTGTTCATTTTAAAAAACGCAGAAAATAATTTTTTTAATTTTTTGCTTGAAGGTTTTGGGGGACCACATCATGTGAGTCGAGGACTTTCTTGTTGGTCATTTTAACAAAAACGCAGAAAATATTTTTTTTAATTTTTTGGCTTGAAGGTTTTGGGGGACCACATCATGTGAGTCGAGGACTTTCTTGTTGTTCATTTTAACAAAAACGCAGAAAATAATTTTTTTTAATTTTTGGCTTGAAGGTTTTGGGGGACCACATCATGTGAGTCGAGGACTTTCTTGTTGTTCATTTAACAAAACGCAGAAAATAATTTTTTTTAATTTTTTGGCTTGAAGGTTTTGGGGGACCACATCATGTGAGTCGAGGACTTTCTTGTTGTTCATTTTTACAAAAACGCAGAAAATAATTTTTTTTAATTTTTTGGCTTGAAGGTTTTGGGGGACCACATCATGTGAGTCGAGGACTTTCTTGTTGTTCATTTTAACAAAAACGCAGAAAATAATTTTTTTTAATTTTTTGGCTTGAAGGTTTTGGGGGACCACATCATGTGAGTCGAGGACTTTCTTGTTGTTCATTTTAACAAAAACGCAGAAAATAATTTTTTTTAATTTTTGGCTTGAAGGTTTTGGGGGACCACATCATGTGAGTCGAGGACTTTCTTGTTGTTCATTTTAACAAAAACGCAGAAAATAATTTTTTTAATTTTTGGCTTGAAGGTTTTGGGGGACCACATCATGTGAGTCGAGGACTTTCTTGTTGTTCATTTTAACAAAAACGCAGAAAATAATTTTTTTTAATTTTTTGGCTTGAAGGTTTTGGGGGACCACATCATGTGAGTCGAGGACTTTCTTGTTGTTCATTTTAACAAAAACGCAGAAAATAATTTTTTTTAATTTTTTGGCTTGAAGGTTTTGGGGGACCACATCATGTGAGTCGAGGACTTTCTTGTTGTTCATTTTAACAAAAACGCAGAAAATTGACTTGAAGGTTTTGGGGGACCTCATCATCGAGGATATTCTTTCTTATTAAAATTTTTTGACAGGAAGGTTCTTAGAGGATATCAACCTTTTATTGTGCCTCATTATCGAATAACTACAAAAGGGAAGGTTTTGACAATTTGATCTGGTTTGTAACAATTTGAATGTGGGTGTGCACAGACAGACAGACAACAGACAGACAGACAGACAGACAGACAACACACCATACCATTTTATTATTAAGATTCACACTTTCAAGCATACATTGATCACGATAAATACATACAAAACATATTAATGTTGTTCGTTCAATATTACAAATATGCTGAAATTCCATGAAAGGAAAAAGTAACTAACTAAACAAATTAAAGCAAGAAATAAAAAATACATATCCATATTTCCATTAAAAATAAATAAAAAATTGGAACATCACCAAACAAATCAATTGGAAAATTAACTAAAACAAAAACTTCGTTTTACCATTTTTGCAGTCTCCATTGCCCTTGATCACTATTAACCAATTAAGGTCAGCCCCACACAGCTGTTCTGCACAAATTCAAATAATTTGGAGGCCATCCACTCAAACTCTGGCTCCTTCCTGATTGCCTTATAGACTCCACTACACGTGAGTACTCTATCAAATGACTGGTGAGGCAATACGAATGTAATTTGACATTATTTGCCAGTAAATTGGCAGCCCCGCCCTGTTCTCTGTCCAAGATTGTAATTGCGTCTTCAACGATCAGTCCATTATTCCTCAGGTCCTTAAAAACTGTTACTTGGACGACTTGATTGATCGAATCCTCCCTGACAACAACATCCTCCACAACGAGACACCTCATTCCCTTTGTCCACGTGCCCTCGATTAATTTTTGTGTGCCATATTTCTTTAATTCCTTTCGTTTGAGGATCATTCCCTTATTAAGCCCGAAGGAGACACACTATTTTGAAGACAAGAGAATTTTCACTATTTTTGAAAAAAGTAAATTTATTGTTTGTTTCTCTGTAAATTGTATAAATTATTACCATAACAAATAATTTGGAAAAAAATAAATTGTCATGAGAATTTCTTGGCCAAGCTTTACATCACCAATTTATTTTCCGTCAATATGGAGATTAACAGTCCACATTCTTACAATACTTTTCACAAAGTTTGCAATCCAAACAGGTACTACAGAACAATTAATCACATGAAATAAAGAATTATAGTCAACAAAATCATATGCTTTTTTGATTTTAATCCAAGCAAAATATAGCTCATTTTCACACTCTTTATTTAGGCATTCGTTAACAAAGGTTTGCTCTAACAGTGTCTACTCGTACCAAGTTGATTGTTAGGAATTAAGCCGAGTGGATTTACGAACTCAAACAGTTAGCCATTAACACGCTTGGTAACTATCTTATAAACTATCTCCATCCATGTTATAGGGCGCAAATCTTTTGGGGTTTCAAGTCATTTTTTCAGGGATTAGGTATGTTATCCTAGTATAAAACCAGCTTTTTAAAATCCCGTCTTTATTGATTAATCTTTAAATTTCGACACATAAAAATTTATGAAGAGATTCCAACCTTTTAACAAAAAAATTATATTTTTTATCACACCCAGATGGCTTCCAATCAAGGAGATGATTAATGATACTCATTTTGTAAAATCTTCTCTTGTTTAGTTCAAAGCAAACATTATGGAATTCTTTCCTAGAGTTATACACAGCTAGTTGTTTTTTCTTAATTCTGATAAATTATGCAGCAAAGATTCGATCCTCGAAAACTCGAAAGTCCCATTTAAGTTTCATGCGTCTACGACTAGCCCACCAACTTTCCATACGAACTACACATACAAGACACTTCAGGAAAATTCACAAACTTGATTCATCATTTGGTTGTATTTTTATTTGTTTTTAAAAGAGAGTGCAGTATTATGTCTTGTTTTTTGACATTAAGAATGAATCTGCGGTTTATTTGTGCCAAAACCTTCAAACTAGTGACCCAACATTCTTATCTGTGGTTTAATGGCCTATTTAAGTTATTGTCGTTGATAGACTAAATTCTTTTCTCTTCAGAAAAATTTACAACCTGTCACTCATCGAGTATGACCAAATTATAAGAAAACACGTTAAACAGTAAAGAGAAGAGGACTAAGCACTGGGGTACTAGCCTTCTCTGCGTAATGGCTTTTGAATCTCGTCCAAGATAGTTGACAACAGAAGTCCTTCTACTCAAAAAACTCGCTAGCCATCGAAGGGTTTTGCATCAGTGTCACATTTTCTTGAATTTTTCAGAAAGACTAAGTGACAGATACTGTCAAAAGCCTTCGACACATCCAAACATATAATATTAGTCGATAAGCCAGAATCCCGTGCTTTCAAATTCAGTCGCTAAATGCAATTATCACAGGACCGGCATAGACGAAAACGCCAGTGATCGTGAGAAAGTCAGTGATTCTTATATATGGAACAATAGCCTTTTATAAATGATTTTCTCTATTATCTTTGATGTACAGCAAATTAGGCTTGTAGCTCGAGATCTTTTTTTAGGATTTGGTTTTTTTAAGTAGTTACAAAGCCCCTGATACACAAAAAAATTTTCTAATGTGTTGGCTACTTCTTTTCTACTTTTATTCAGTAGGTTCATAATAAATGCATATTTTGAATATATGTCTACTACAGACATTAACCAAGAAAAATGATCATTTTGATTCTCAAATTTATAATAATAAGTAATACACTTTAAATCTTTTAATATCAATTAAATCGACTTGAAGCCTTTCATTGGTTAAGTCAGCGA
>NW_021834259.1:0-17500 GCF_006345805.1 Octopus sinensis
GCTTAAAAGTCGCCCAATAGGGTTGCTTTTAAGGTAGTATCGTATATATGTGTGTGTGTATGTGTGTGTGTGTACATAATTTTATGAGACGTTTTAGAAGCTTTATAAAATATATATTCAAGAATCTACATATATACCCATGGGCACAATTTCCATTCAAAAAGATTGAGACATTACTAGGCCACGTAATAATAACAAGACATTTATCCAAGAAGGCTGCCAGTTGTGCTCGAACCCTGAACCTCGTGTTTGCTAATGCGAAAGGACGAACCACACAGCCAGCCATACAATTAGACAATATTATGCCGTTAAAATCCAATGAAATTGTGAAGCTACTTGCATATCGCAAGTGATTTTCACTTTTTATCATTTCTACAGATTCTTTGACAACAGGAAGTCTATCATCTCCAAATAGAAATTATACAGTTGAGTGAATTTTACGATAAATTTCTGTTCCTTCAAAATATTCAATAAAACGTTATATGTGGCACTTAAACACAATAGGTCATTACAAAAGGAATTCTGAATGTTGTTACTTGTTGATTCTTTTTTTTTTTAATAAACGTGCATTGATGTTGTAGAGTTGTTCTCCACTGCGATAATAGACTTAAATGAACCTTCAGTTTTGGGTTAAAATTTTATACTTCTAATCTCTGAAATACGGTAATAAGTTATTCCAGCTGATCTTTAGTTATAATGTGTGTGATATGTGATAGCTAAAAGAAAAACCACGCAACTAAAGAATTCGTGCATGCATAAATTAGTTATGAATTTGTGCCTATGTAAATAGATTGCAATGCGATTTTTGATTGGTTGGTAACGATTAGTAATTTAAACGTTGCTGTTATCTACGCCATACTTAAATCATTCTTTTTCGTTTATTTGCTCCAGTCATTGGACTGCGGCCATACTGGAGGGAGCACTGCCATGAATGTTTTAGTCAAACAAATAGACTCCAGTACTTACTTTTAAAAGTTTTGTATATATATTCTATTAGTTTCTTTTGTCGACCGCTATACTACGGGAACATAAACAAACCAATACGGTTGTCAATTGGGGGAGACAAATACACAGACAAACACACACACACACACACACACCACGCACACCACACACAAACACATACGAATGTCTTCCACACAGTTTCCATCTAGCAAATCCACACACGAGGAATCGGGCAATTCTAGAGAAGACACTTGCTCAAGCTAACACTCAGTGAAACTGAACCTAGAACGACGTAGTTGTAAAGCGAGATTTTAAACCACAGTCCATAACTGAGCATGCATACATACATACATACATACATACATACATACATACATACATATATGGGCTGTGTGTGTTTGTGTGTGTGTGCATACATACATATACATATATTTATTTATCTATATGTATGTATATACCACGCTAATATCGAACAGGGAGAAGGAGTACTCAATTCCGCATTGGGGGATAGATGTTCTTTATTTGTGGCTTAACAAGGCAACCAATGGCTTCATGCGCAAGAGATATGAACAATTGTTCAAGCTCACCATATTGGAATCTTGGTATTCGTCTCCACAGATAGTTATTTTCTCTCTCACTGTCTTTCTTTCTTTCTCTGTCTCCCTCTCTTCCCCCTCTCTCTTTTTATATATATGTGTGTGTGTATATATATCTATATATACATATATACATACATATAGGCGCAGGAGTGTCTATATATACATATATACATATATACATATAGGCGCAGGAGTGGCTATAAGCGCAGGAGTGGATTATAGGCGCAGGAGTGGCTGTGTGGTAAGTAGCTTGCTAACCAACCACATGGTTCCGGGTTCAGTCCCACTGCGTGGCATCTTGGGCAAGTGTCTTCTGCTATAGCCCCGGGCCGTCCAATGCCTTGTAAGTGGATTTGGTAGACGGAAACTGAAAGAAGCCCGTCGTATATATATATATATTTATATATAAGTGTGTGTGTATATGTTTGTGTGTCTGTGTTTGTCCCCCTAGCATTGCTTGACAACCGATGCTGGTGTGTTTACGTCCCCGTTACTTAGCGGTTCGGCAAAAGAGACCGATAGAATAAGTACTGGGCTTACAAAGAATAAGTCCCGGGGTCGATTTGCTCGACTAAAGGCTGTGCTCCAGCATGGCCGCAGTCAAATGACTGAAACAAGTAAAAGAGTAAAAGAGTATACATGCATATAGATAACATGAGAAGGAAAGAGAGAGAGAGAGAGGGGGGAGAGAAAGTGAGAGAGTAGAAAGAGAAGAGGGTGAAGAGAAAAAGAAGCAGTAGATAAAATATCTGGTGCTACTTTTCTGGTTACTTATGTTTTGAGTTCAAATACTGTCAAGGTTTTCTTTGCCCTTCATCCTTTTCAATTGAATAATAGTGACTACTTGGCCTTGCTATTTGCTTTTGAGCCAAATTAACTAACTAACTAACTAACTAACATGTACGGGATCCATTTACTCGATTAACAATTTCCTTCAAATTCCAAGCCTTGGGCCTATATTAAATATTATAAAGAACGGCAAGCTGGCAGAATAATTAAAGCGTTGTAAACACTTTTTGGTAATTGTTCCGGCTTTTTGCGTTTTGGGTTGAAGTCTTACCGCAGTTAAATTTGCACGTTATCATTTCGGCTTCGTTAAAAGAAAGTACCAGTCAAATACTTGGGTCGATAGCATCGACTAGCTTCCCCCCCCCCCTTAAAATTGTTGACCTTCTTTGTCAATAAGAAAAACAAAGGTATTGAGCTTGTAGAATCCTTTGCAGAATTTGTTTTGGCTCAAGGTTCTACGTAAAATCCTGCTGAGGTGAATAAAATAAAAGTCCTAGTAAGCAAAAAGGCGGAGGCGCAATGGCCCAGTGGTTAGGGGCAGTGGACTCGCGGTTTCGATTCCCAAACCGGGCGTTGTGGGTGTTTATTGAGCGAAGACACCTAAAAGCGCCACGAGGCTCCGGTAGGGGGTGGTGGCGAGCCCTGTTGTACTCTTTCGCCACAACTTTCTCTCACTCTCTCTTCCTGTTTCTTGAATAACGCTGCGATGGACTGGCGTCCCGTCCAGCTGGGGGGAACACATATGCCACAGAAACCGGGAAACCGGGCCCATGAGACTGGCTAGGCTTGAAAAGGCTGACGTTTATCGTTTATCGTTTATCGAAAATAAGAGTAGAGAGGGAATTTCTGCCCCCCTCCCATCTCCAGTAAACTTGTTGAAAGGTGGGTATATGTGGCGAGGATGGCACGCGTGAATGGGCCTACTCTGAACGTTCATTTGTAAACCGGAGTAGTTGAGAAGGAGAGAAGCTCCTGCTGAGGTGCATCTAGTGGTCGGGACAACCAGAATGTATGGGGTTCCTCGGTTGGCCCTGTGAAGAATTTTCCCTTTTTGGGGAATTATTATTATTATTTAATTGCTTTGCTAATTATTTTTGTTACTTATTGTATACAAGGCATTGTTCAACACTCCACTTGTCCCTTGCATTGTATCGTCCCTATTTGTTTTGAGTTCGGCCCTTGTAGTCAATAAAGAAAGGATTATTATTATTATCATCCTCATCATCATCATCATCATCATCATCATCATCATCATCATTATCATTATTATTATTATTATTCAGTAGTTTTATTTTTATAGCGTGCTTTCACTTCACTACCGAGCGCAGCTCTGGGTGCCTTGGGTATGTGTTGTGATTTGTTGTGATGCACTGATGGTTATTGTATGGAAAGTGTTCTGCGTAGGATGTGTGCAGTGCCTAGTAGTGCAATTTTCTGTATGTTATATGTGTTTGTAAGTCCTGGTGTTTTTGTTATGTATTTGTCTGAATATTTTTTTATCATGCCTAATGCACCTACATGATAGGTTGTTTTCTGTTTTCAGATTCCACATTCTAGTTACCTCTATTTCCAGGTCTTTGTATTTTGAGAGTTTCTCATTTCTTTTAGAGACACGTTGTCATCTGCCGGTATTGATACATCAATTAGAAAGCATTTTTTTTCTTCATGATCTCTGACAACTATATCTGGTCTGTTGGCCTTAATTTCTCTATCTGTGTGTATTGGCATATCCCAGAGTATGATTGCTTTCTCGTTTTCTCTGACCTTTTCTGGTGTGTGCCTATACCATCTTTTTTCTGTTGTTATTCCATAATGTTGGCATAGCTTCCAATGTATGTAGGTTCCAACTCTGTCATGTCTGTGAATATATTCCTTCTTAACCAGGACTGGGCAGCTAGAGATAATATGATTTATTGTTTCTTGTCCATCTCCACATATTCATTATTATTATTATTATTATTATTATTATTATTATTATTATTATTATTATTGAGTGAGAGAGCAGTACATGCCATCAAAGTGACACTGGGGTAAAATATACGAAGCCCAATATACCCATCATGACTACCCGTCTGATAAAGGTACACCAGGCACATGCATCACAACCATATGTGCGTGACATGGTGATCTCATATCAAGATAAACAGCACATGACCTTGCAGGTGGGGCCCAGTTAGAATTTTCTTCAGGTTGAGTAGCCCATCCCGCTCAAAAGGTCCCTGAATAAGGGTTGTTTAAGGATGTTGAAAGAACCACCCATGTTTCCAGAGGTGAATTATTCAAACCCCAAAGAATCCCTCTCAACACATGGCTATGATGCTCCCCCACTACTTCTGCTCGTGATCAGAGATGCACATATCGTCAGCCACCAAGGGACATGCTCAACTGGTTAAGGTCAAACAACTGACAAGCAAATCTGTGGTATTGAGCATTATTATTATAATTATTATTATTATTATTATTATTATTATTATTATTATTATTATTATTATTATTATTATTATTATTATTATCATTATTATTATTATTATTATTATTATTAACCCTTGTATACTATGCATATGTCCCTTCTTTTTCAGTGTATACCGTATATTTATACCTTCTTTCTTTTTTATTTATTTATTATTTATTATTTCATTAACACTTTATGTTTGTTTTTGTATTGTCCCCATCATCCTTTACACCTGTGGCCAATAAAAGAAGTAGTTATTATTATTATTATTATTATTATTATTATTATTATATTATTATTATTATTATTATTATTATTATTATTATTATTGAGTTCAAATTGCGCCGAGGTTGACTTTGCCTATAGTAAAAAGGATTATTATTGACATTATTGTTAAGACGATGAGCTGGCAGAACCTTTAGCACGTTGGACAAAAATTTATAAGCGGCATTAACATTCTGAGTTCAAGTTCTGCCGCCGTTGACTTTGCCTTTTATCCTTCCGAGGTCGATAAAATAAATACCAGTCGAGTATTGGGGTCGATGTAATCGCCTTTTATCTCCCAACAAAAATTGCTGCCCTTTGGGCAAAATTTGAAACCATTATTATTTCTTTTCCTATTCCTGGGTCTGAATGCTTTTTGAAAATCTTTCCAGTTGGCAGGAAGGCTGCAAAGAGACTAAAATTTTGAGCAGTCATCAGATCTTGCACAAAACGAGATGATTTCCATAAATTCAACACCACTGTCAGTTCTTTTCTAAAAGATATTCTCAGTATCCAGCCATTGACCTATCATAGGTTGTTGACAGTCTGTAATTATGATTATAAAAATATAAAACACAGCTGCGTCTGAAATATAAGCACAGGTCAGAGTTTTCGAATGTTTCATTGCGTGAAGAAAGATAGAATATTTGGTTACATGACTCATTTCTTGAATAGATTGCATGAAACGTTAAGACGTTATTTTGTATTAAGTCGTCAAAAGTCTTGTTGCATAACATGTATATCATCGCTTGTCTTGAACTCTAACATCAGTCTGGGGCCTTCTGCATAGCTACTGAGTGTGACAGATTTGGTGTCGTCTGCATTGTCGGTGAGTATGGCAGATTTCGTGACGTCTGCATTACTGGTGAACGTGGAAAACTTCGCGTCGTCTGCATAGTTGGTGTGTGTAGATTTGGTGTGGTGTGCTTAAGCTGGTGAGTGTATCAGGATATTTTTGTTGACATTTGATAACGTTATGATATACAAAAACAGATCCAGAACTATGTATTTTGGCATCTACTTATTTTCACAGATTTTCCAGGTAGTGCGGTTCAATTTAACTTTGGCCTTTCAGGAACAGCAGATCCTGATACCGAAACTTGCTTTTTATGCCAACGTTTTTCAGTTTGTAACTTAAAATTCAGTGGTCGTGTTGTAAGAACATTTCATGAGATCCAATTCTACACAGTCAGCTTATAATCTACACAGCAAATTCTTCAGAATTTCGCTGGATTATTGTAAAGGCCGACAGAAATTTTCTTCTGTTGAGTGTTGCTAAAAAATAATATGTCGAAATCGTTTAAGCTCCGCGCAATTTTTGCTCAGAACTTTTGAAATGTAGAGTATAAGTGACAGATGACTATAACTATCTGTCAGTCTCCTATCTTTAAAAATCGGTATTTTTCAACATTTCTTGTTGTTGGACAGTATTACTCTGAAAGAATATTGTGGATATATTTGCAGCCGCACGGCTTTTTTTCTTTTTTTTGTACAAGTATGTTTTATTTTGTTGTGTTTGCTTTTGTCATTGTCCTGCGCATTCGTTAGCTATTCCCAGTGGCTTTTTGCTCCTGGCACCACCAAAAGTGAACAATATCAACGTTAAAGACGCGAAATTGTAATGATATTTTGGACATTGAATGATGTGGAAGGAATAAGCAACGAATATTCTGTTCGTTACGTTTTTATAAAATTTTCCGTTTCTTGTGTTTTTGTTAAATTTTTGAAATATATATATATATATATAGGTGCAAGTGGGGCTTCCCAACCACATGGTTCCGGATTCAGTCCCACTGCGTGGCACTTTGGGCAGGTGCGTTCTACAAAAGCCTCGGGCCGACCAAAGTCGTGTGAGTGGATGTGGTAGACAGAAACCGAAAGAAACTTGTCGTATACACGCGCGCGTACACACACACACACACACCACACACTCACACACACACACACACACACACACACACACACACACACACACACACACACACACACACACACACACACAAACAAACGCCTACATATATCCGAAACGTTAAACACTCTCTTTCCATTAAAGCGTTAAATTAATACTTCGTTCTGTTTGTTGTCCTTTTTATAGTTCATTGGTAATTTTTTTGATGTTAGGTATGATTTTCCTTTGTATCCTTTATTAGCCAAATACTACTCAATCGCACAATAAATATTTCTTTCATTATTTTACGCTGTCTTAACCTCTGTCTTTTAAATAAGCTCAAAGTTAGTCCATCCTCTACGTGGTCGTTTAGTATGCTAGAAATAGCAGAGCTCACGTGAGCACATTCTAAGGTCTATAGCGAATCAAACAGTCATAACAACAAATTCGCCTTTGATAACTTTTTTTCAAATTATGCCCGTAAATCGGGAAAATATTTTCAAATATTTCAAATTATGCCCGTAAATTGGGAAAATATAATTTTATAAAAAATATCAATTCAGCAAATTCCAGAAGGAAAAGAATGGAATAATTTCCAAAGGGATCTTTTTCAGCATAATTGTAATCAACATCGTCGAAACGTATGGGGAAACTAATTCAAGTTTCGATCCCCCAACCTTCCCAATTTTTTTCACATTAAATTCCGATATATAGGCGCAGGAGTGGCTGTGTGGTAAGTAGCTTGCTTACCAACCACATGGTTCCGGGTTCAGTCCCACTGCGTGGCATCTTGGGCAAATGTCTTCAACTATAGCCTCGGGCCAACCAAAGCCTTGTGAGTGGATTTGGTAGACGGAAACTGAAAGAAGCCCGTCGTATATATGTATGTATATATATATGTTTGTGTGTCTGTGTTTGTCCTCCTAGCATTGCTTGACAACCGATGCTGGTGTGTTTACGTCCCCGTCACTTAGCGGTTCGGCAAAAGAGACCGATAGAATAAGTACTGGGCTTACAAAGAATAAGTCCCGGGGTCGATTTGCTCGACTAAAGGCGGTGCTCCAGCATGGCCGCAGTCAAATGACTAAAACAAGTAAAAGATATTTCTTTATTGCCCACAAGGGGCTAAACATAGAGGGGACAAACAAGGACAGACAAAGGGATAAAGTCGATTACATCTACCCCAGTGAGTAACTGGTACTTAATTTATCGACCCGAAAGGATGAAAGGCAAAGTCGACCTCGGCGGAATTTGAACTCACAACGTAGCGGCAGACGAAATACGGCTACGCATTTCGCCCGGCGTGCTAAAGCTTCTGCCAGCTCAGTAAAAGAGTATATATTTAAAATATCCATTTTCAGAAAATAATGAGAAAACAAAGTCATGAGAGTTTCTCATTTTTGCACTGTTGATAAAGCTGGAGCCTCATCACTTAATGTTTCGACCATGGCAGCATGAATATACTTCGGGGTTAAACTGTTTTTCTGCAGCTACTTGTTAGCACCACGATGCCAGATTTTGTTCATTTTCAAGCGAAGTTGCTACTACTATAAACTATTAATTTTTCAGAAAGGTATGAGTCGGAAGAGCACATTCTGTAGTTATGCCCAATCTCTGTCTCTCTTTTTACTTGTTTCAGTCATTTTGACTGCGGCCATGCTGGAGCACCGCCTTTAATCGAGCAACTCGACCCCGGGACTTATTCTTTGTAAGCCCAGTACTTATTCTATCGGTCTCTTTTGCCGAACCGCTAAGTGACGGTGACATAAACACACCAGCATCGGTTGTCAAGCAATGCTAGGGGGGCAAACACAGACACACAAACATACACGCACATACATATATATACATATATACGACGGCTTCTTTCAGTTTCCGTCTACCAAATCCACTCACAAGGCTTTGGTCGGCCCGAGGCTATAATAAAAGACACTTTCCCAAGGTGCCACGCAGTGGGACTGAACCCGGAACCATGTGGTTGGTAAACAAGCGACTTACCAGCCACTCCTGCGATGTAAGTAAATTAAAACCACTTTTCTTATTCAACTTTCTAATTTTTCAATAACGCCCGACTAATATGAAAGGATATTAGAATCAACATAATTTGGCTGACATAAGTTTAAACTTATAAGTTTTGAGAAATGTTTTTATTGAGATGTTTGATAACATTGCATTACAATTATTTGGGCAGCATTTATATTTATAGAAGTATGAACAAGATGTTAAAAACATTATCTCATGATGTAAGACTATTACGTTGCAGTCAATAAAAATTAGTTTTGTGACTGAATTGTGGAAATTTTCAGTAAATAAAAAGCTTGAAATCCACATTTTGATACACACATGTTAAAATTGGAATTTATAGATAGATAGATAGATAGATAGATACGTTTTCTTGTTAGAAGAAATGGTGACCGAAGTTTGGCATAAACCGATATATATATATATATACGCACACACACGCACACACACACACGCGCGCACGCACGCACGCACGCGCACGCACACACCCCACACACACACACACACACACACACACACACACACACACACACACACACACACACACATATATATATATATATATATATATATATACATACATACATATACGTATGCATGGAAAAGAATCTGAAAATGCAGGGGTCTTTTGAAAGCATTTATTAACTTAATCGGTTTCACTTATTTAAAAAGATTTTCGAAAGTAAAGAGTGCGTTTTTTTTTTTGTATTCTCTGTGGTGTCAAAAATTAGTTTACAAAAATGTATTCAAATCAAGTAATAGAGTCTTTGACAATGGTAAGAAAAGGTTTGAGGCTTTGCGTATTCTCTGTGATAAATAAAAAAATTGTTTACATAAAAATTCAGTTCAGATAATAAATTTGTAGGAGTGGCTGTGTTGTAAGTAGCTTGCTAACCAACTACATGGTTCCGGGTTCAGTCCCACTGCGTGGCATCTTGGGCAAGTGTCTTCTGCTATAGCCCCGGGCCGACCAATGCCTTGTGAGTGGATTTGGTAGACGGAAACTGAAAGAAGCCTGTCGTATATATGTATATATATATATATATATATATATATATATATATATATATATATATATGTATGTGTGTGTGTGTGTGTTTGTGTGTCTGTGTTTGTCCTCCTAGCATTGCTTGACAACCGATGCTGGTGTGTTTACGTCCCCATCACTTAGCGGTTCGGCAAAAAAGACCGATAGAATAAGTACTGGGCTTACAAAGAATAAGTCCCGGGGTCGATTTGCTCGACTAAAGGCGGTGCTCCAGCATGGCCGCAGTCAAATGACTGAAACAAGTAAAAGAGTAAAAAAGAGTAAAAAAGAGTAAAAGAGTAAAAGAGTAATGATAAGAAGATGAAACTTAGTTTACATGAATATATCTCGATCAAGTAATAGAGTCTTTGACAAGAAGATAAAATATGCAACAGACCATTTAAACCTCTCGGATCTGACTTTTAAGTGTCTTGCATCTGGCTGGGGTTTGGCAGTTATAAAAAAAGTTGCAACTCTGTTTAAATGAGGGAAACCGGTTAAATTAATAAATGCTTTTAAAAGACGCCAGCATTTTCAGATTCTTTCTCTTATATTTTTACTCGTATGGTAATCCCCAACTTTACTTTATGTATACAGGGTAGCCCAAAAGTAGGTTTACAGTTAACACGTAGGCACTTGAAATTTCTTTTAAAACATTTTATTACATTTAAATTTCTATCTTACAAACTGTATATGTATATGTATGTATGCATGTAAGTATGTATGTATATATGAATGTATGTATGTATGTATGCATGTAAGTATGTGTATGTATATGTATGTATGTGTGTGTATGTATATGTATGTATACAGACACACGAGGGTTGGTTGAAACGTTCATAGGCTGACGAAGATACTCTCATCGAATGTGACCAAATGCGCTTCCTTATACATATTCTCCGTTGCTGTTCACACACTTCTTCTATTGGTGTTGCACTGCTTGGATCCCATTGGTATAAAAGCTTTCATCCTGTTGGCAAAAAATGTCATCAACAGCAGATATGACATCATCACTGTGATACTGGTTTCCAGTCAATTTTTTTTTTAATGTTAGGGAACAGATGAGTCAAAACAAGGGTTATGAACCAGTTCAACGCCACAGTCACGCACAACACCCATCAACACTAAACACGTGTGTGTTGAAGCTGTCCTGTTGAAACAAGACACATTTCCTGGGCGTTTAGTCTTGGTAGCCTTTCGTAACTGCCTCTGCAAGTGACATTTTTGACCTTCTGTCTATAATCTCTCAGATTTGTGTTCACTCCGTGAAAGATATGTGTAGTTTGAAGCATAAGTAACAGTCAAAAGTTGTTCTGCACCTCAAAATGGTTAGGTCTGCACACGTCGTCACTCTTCTATTGCCACAGCACTTTCATAACAAATGAAGTCACCATAAAGAGACATCTCTTTGTCATTGAATTATTGGAATAAACGCTGTAGAGCACGAGTACCACCCTCTGAATGTCCGTGATTAGTATCTAGCGACCAGCAATCACAAAAAACCGCAGGTTTTGCATCAAACTGTCTCTGTCCAAGAAGGTTGCTGTGATAACAGCGAGGAGGCCCTTACTCCCAGTGGTTTTATTGTGTGTCCTGGCACCAATCAAGGATATTTCTGCATCTCCACGTTCAGATGGAATGTCATCATATATGCTAGCTAAGCCATAGCTGGGACCCCAACAGGTGTTATTACGAGGTGGTAACAAAACGTTCCCGGACTAGTTCTGTAGCTCACCAACAGATGGCAGCCCACGGTTGCGTACGCAGTGAAAGCTATCAGTGACCTTCATGAGGCAGTGTGCCGAGTGACTTCGTAAATTGTAAAATTTGTGCTTTTGTGATCACGTGTATGCTGAAGTCTGCGATTTTATCATGGACAGGAACAAAAAAAAAAAAAAACAACGTAAAATTTTGGGTTAAACTTGGGAAATCTGCTACAGAGACAGGGAGCATGCTTCGGCAAGCTTACGGTGACGATACAATGGCTCGCACGCAATGTTTCGAACGGCATGGGAGCTTCAAAACGGAAGAGCGTCTTTGGAAGACCTGCCACGAGCGTCACCCTCAAATATGTGGTATTCTGCATCGAGAGTTCGTTCCCCCGGGGCCAGACCGTCAATAGAGAGTTTTATTGCGACATTTTGAAGGAGGACATTCGGGGAAAGCAACCAGATCTGTGGAGCGCGAAAAATTGAATTCTTCACCGAGCTCTCCTCACTCGTCAGTTTCTCGCCAAAAACAACATGGTATCACTTCCGCCCTATTCACCAGATTTAGCACCTGCGGACTCTCAAGCAAAAGTATGTACCGTCTAGAGGTCAGCTGTCCTGCTAATGTGAATATCTCTCTGAAAATCAAAGAGAAAAAAAGATAAAACTATGGACAACTGAGTCGAAACGTCCAGCTTCTATATCAAGATTATAAATTTTCATTGCTACCAATAATAATAATTGGTGCACTTGGCTTTGTAAGTAAATGCCTAACTATCAGTCTGGATAGGCTTGGATTTTCAAAGAAAGAAATCAACCAACTGACTCACAAATTACAAATACCATTTGTAAGTGGAACAGTAATATTATGCAAGACTTTCCTGAGGTTTAAAATATGACATTGTTTTACGTTGTCTACATTCCAATGGTGGAGCTTTGTATCTTTGTCAGAAACCAGCCACTTCTTCAGAGGAAGAATTTAAGTGATTAAATAGAGACGAGAAACACATACATACATACATACATACATACATACATACATACATACATACATACATTCATACATACATACATACATACATACATACATACATACATTAATGTTTGTTTATATGTCAAATTATATGTGGTTTCAAATTTTGGGACAAGGGCAGTAAGTTTAGAGGTGAAGGGTCAGTCGATTACATCGACCCCAGTGTTCAGCTGGTATTTATTATATTAATCAGATGAAATGGAAAGTCGAGATTGGCGGAATTTGAATCCAGAATATCAATGCCGGGAGAAATGTCGCTAAAATTCTTGTCCGACTTGCTAACGATTCTGCCAGCTTGCTACTTTCACCTCAAGATATATATACGAAAAAACAATTTAACATTAAACTTAAAAATTACTCAAAAATTACTCAATACTTTTGGGGTGAGTACATGTTTATTAAACTTTTGCAATAAACGTGACAGTGACTTCGGAGTAAATACATACATACATACATGTGTGTGTGTGTGTATGTATGTAGTTATGTATGTATGTATGTATGTATGTACGTGTGTGTGTGTATACACATATATATCTTCATACTAAAAGCATGCTTAAAGCATGTCCAAAGACGTCATGACTCAAGCGATCCAAACACCAGACTGCAACTTTCTTTTCTTCTCCCCTATCTTACTCTTTCGCGCTTTTATTTATCTCCCTTTCTACTCTCTCTCTCTCTCCTTTTCTCTTCTCACTCTCCCCCCTCTCTCTCTCTCTATATATATATATAATGTAGAAAGATAGATAGATAGATAGATAGATATAGATAGATAGATAGATAGATTGACAGATAGACAGATAGATAGATTGATAGATAGACAGATAGATAGATAGATAGATAGATAGATAGATAGATAGACAGACAGACAGACAGATAGATAGATAGATAGATAGATAGATAGATAGATAGATAGATAGATAGATAGATAGATAGATAGATATGTGTATGTGTGCGCGCGTGAGGTATCTTTTCTCCCCATTCCTTCTAATTCTCTCAATCATTCGGTATCCGTCTCCAGATATTTCTTTCAATCTGTTACTCTACCTCTTTTCTTCATTTCTCTTTTCCTCTGTTTCATCACGTCTCTACCCCACCTCTCTTTCTCTCTCTCTCTCTCTCTCTCTCTCTCTTTCTCTCTCTGTCTTTCTCTCTCTCACTCTCTCTCTCTCTCTCTCTTTATGTTTCCATATTCTTCATCCCTCTTTTTCTCTGTCTTTCTTCCTGCTTCCATATTCTTCACCCCTCTCTTTCTCTTTCCTTTTCTCTTCCTCCGTCTCCGTCTCCCTCTCTCTCGCTCTCGCTCTCTCTTTGTTTTTCTATATTCTTCACCTCTCCCATTCTCCCTCTCTACTTACTCTCCACACAGTCTTCATCTTTCACATCCTCTCCACCTTCCATTTGTTTTAACTACCCACCACCCCTATTGCACTTCCTCACCACCCTCTCAGCCCCCTAGTTACACGACACAACACCTATTAGCATCACCTCTAGACTACCACCACCACCACCACCACCACTGCCACCTGATTCACTGTAACACACACCGCCACACTTTCCATTTATTCTCCACCCCGTCAATTGCTCTTCTTCTTCTTCTTCTTCTTCTTCCTCTTCTTCTTCTTCTTCTTCTTCTTCTATTTCTATTTCTATTTCCTCTTCTTCTTCTTCTTCTTCTTCTTCTATTTCTATTTCTATTTCCTCTTCTTCTTCTTCTTCTTCTTCTTCTTCTTCTTCTTCTTTTTCTTCTTCTTCTTCCACTTCTTCTTCTTCCTCTTCTTCTTCCTCTTCTTCTTCCTCTTCTTCTTCCTCTTCTTCTTCCTCTTCTTCTTCCTCTTCTTCTTCCTCTTCTTCTTCTCTTTCTTCTTCTCTCTTCTTCTTCTTCCTCTCTTCTCTTCTTCTCTTCTCTCTATTCTTCCTCTCTTCTTCCTCTTCTTCTTCTTCTTCTTCTAACAACAACAACAACAACACAACAACACAACAACTACTACTCTACTACTACTACTACTACTACTATGCTACTGCTGCTGTTGCTGCTGCTGCTGCTGTTGTTGCTGCTGCTGCTGCTGCTGTTGCTGCTGCTGCTGTTGCTGCTGCTGCTGCTGCTGCAACTACTGCTGCTGCTGCTGTAACTGTTGCATATACTGCTGCTACTGGTGCCACAGTTGTTGTTGCTGTTGTTGCTACTATGCAGAGCTTCTCTCGTCGGCCATTACTCTCTTTGCTCTCCTCATCCCCCTCAAATCCTCTTCTTTCGATGTTTACCCCCTCTTTCTCTTTCTTTCTCTCTTTCTCATTCTTTCTCTCTCACTCTTTTCCTCTCCTTCTCTCCTCTCTCGCAAATCCTTCTCTCTCTTTATGCTCACTCATCTTCTCACCATTCCTCGCATTCATTCCTTCACTCTCTCATTCTCTTTTCTCCTCGCCCTTCTCCTCGCCCTTCTCCTCCTCCTCCTCCACCTCTTCCTACCTCTGCCCCTCTTGCTCCTTCCTATCTCAGTGATATACACATTCATGCGCACGCGCACGCACATGCAATGAGGAAAAGCGAAGAACAGAGAGAGGGAGAAAAATAACCGATATTCTCTCAGACACACAGACACACAGACACACGCACATCCATATTCATATGCATACACACACACACACACGTATGTAAACACACATATTTGTACACATGTGCACACATGTACACATCTACGCGCACAGTTTCCAACCTCAATAAGTGACTCTCACTCACTCTGTCTGTCCGTCTGTCTGTCTGTCTGTCTGTCTCTTCTCTCTCTCTCTCTCTTCTCTTCTGTTCCTCCCCTTCCTTTTCCCTCAGTCTCTCTCTCTGCCTCTCTCTCAATGGACTCTCCCGCAAGATATGGAGAACAGGATTAAAGTGGTGCGCGATGTAAGCGCCTTTTCGGGGTCCTTTCCTCATACTGACCCTCGGATTTTCCTGTCGGTCAGCAGGGACAAGAAGAAATACTGTCGAGGGAGATTGTAAGGTCGGCTGCTACGCCAGGGAAGAACGAAGACGATACACATAACACTCATTCAAACACATACACAGCACACACGCACATAGTTACATATATACACTTTCTTAGACACTCACACATAGATGTATGTATGCACACTGACAAAGACACAAACACAGACATAGAAACAGACAAACATACACGCACACACCGTCATCTGCAATCTCCTTCCTTCCATTCGGGCGAACGAGGAAGGAGGACGCCGTTCTTTCTTGTTTAATATGGCCGGTATAGCAACAGCAACGGTTCACATAGGATGTAATATCTGTTTCAAACATGGATTTACGAGTGGATGGTTATAGCTGCGAAGGTGGCCCACCGCCGCCTGAACCGCGTTCTAGGAAAATGTCTCTGTCACCTTGGGATATGGGTGGTATTAGCAGTGGTATTGGAATGGGTTTCGGTTTGTATCGGCCCCGTCGTCCGAGCTACCTTTATGCAACGCAAGTCAATCGACAACGGAGCGAGAGCTATCGACATGCTGTACGCAGGGAGAATGCTGATGTCCTTGAACAGACCGATGATTTCATTGACGGAATGCTTCAGAGAAAGCGTAAAGAAAGCTATATGAAAGCAACCCGAAAAATTGAGGATGTCGAATTAGAATCGTTCCAAAATAGATTGACGGCGCCCGAATTGGCACTAAAGCCGGGCGAAGTGCAGAGAAATAGCAGTTTGGTAAGTAACAGTACAAAGAAGGAGAGGCGGAAACCCAAGCGTGACACACGCAATTCTCACGTCGTGTTTCAGGAACCCGAGGAGAGTGCTTGTCCAAGTGAAGACGGAACTATTGCACCATTTGTTGTGTTCACTTTTAAAAAGAACCTCGTGCTGATTTGTATCAGCTTCATTTTAACTTTCTCGGCATTTTGCGCGATTCAAAACCTGCAGTCTTCCATCAATTCCGAAGGATACCTGGGTATAATTTGCATGAGCTGTGTGCATGGCATGATGTTGGTCACCTGTCTGGCAGCCCCATCCATTATCAATAAACTAACTGCCAAGTGGGCCCTCGCCCTGGGGATGTTCTGTGACATTGTATGGGTGGGAGCAAACTTTCATCCACTTTTCTACACACTCATCCCCAGTGCCTTGCTGGCCGGGTTCGGACAGGGTATTTTGTGGCGCGCTGAGGTTTCCTATATCCTCAAATTGGCTTTCGATTCCGCCCGCGTACGGAAGGACATTCTTGAATACGAGATCTTCCGGTTTCATGGAATTTTCTTAGCTTGTTTCCAAACCACACACATCTGGGGCAACTTGATTTCCTCATTAATTCTCAGTACCTCCTCCAAAAAATCACCAACTCTTAAAATAGATGATGTTCAGACTAATCAATGTGGTGTTCTGGATTCATGTTCCCATGATAACGTCCTTTACGGGAAACATTTGTTACAATCCAACAAAGACGGTAAGTACTTGCACTTTTTATATTTCAATTATTATTATTATTATCATTATTATTGTCATTATTATTACTATTATTATTATTATCATTATTATTGTCATTATTATTATTATTATTATTATTATTATTATTATTATTATTATTATTATATTATTATTATCATCATCATTATTATTGATTTGATTCAGGTTCATTCTTAATTTATGTGGGTAGCGGATTACTACCTGTAACCTTAGGTATCCGCAAACTTTCAATAGTCTTTCAAGTGCTTAAGAACCTCCTAATAATCTTTCCTGGTCCCTAAGAGGCAAACTTTCTGTAGAAGCTCTACAGGACTT
>NW_021834259.1:30000-50294 GCF_006345805.1 Octopus sinensis
CTCTCCCCAGACACAATAAAAACAATGTATTGTAGATTTAACGCCGTTGATCATAAGCCTGCTTAATCAACATTGCCCTAAGGCAAAGAAGAATATATTACACCACTGCATTTACCAGGCACGTTGCGCCTACAAGCAATCCTTACGTCTACCAGTTATACGGGTATGAAACATCTTGAACACAACCGTTTTGGCATCGCCTCTTTGACGTCGCTGATTCGACGCTGACTTATTTGACATAAGACTTTTTAATGTTTCTCTCATTCTGTGTTTCTCTTCATTATCTGTCTGTCTGTCTGTCTATCTGTCTCTCTTTCACTATTTTCTCCTCTCTTTCTCTCTCTTACACACACACACACACTATCTTTATGAGTACATCTCTGTGCGTGCATGATTATTTGCGTTTTACTTCCTGTGCCTAATAGTGTTGTCGCCAAAACAAGCTTTATTCCCAGTATCAGATGTCTGGCGTCCGAACTGCCGTACCCATTCGTCTCATTTCATAGTAATATATTGAATACACCAAACACTCATTGCTTGCACCAGACTTAATCAACATTGGCCAGACACATATCACGTTTCCCAAACACACACCATATGCATATATATATATATGTATCTATCTATCTATCTATCTATCTATCTATCTATCTATCTATCTATCTATCTATCTATCTATCTATCTATCTATCTATCTCTCATTCTCTCTCTCTCTCTCTCTATATATATATATATATATATATAAGAATGAATGTTTTTATATATAATGAACGTGAAATACAGGAAGGGACGAACACGGAACACAGACAAATCATTCGAAGCCTTCAATCTTCAGTCAGACACCGAATCATCATAGCAAATTTCGGCTGTTCAATTCTGATATTTGCTCCAACTCGGCCAGCCCCAAGAAAAAAACTAAGCTGTAAGCATTAGATTTCTTGGTAGAAGACAGGAATGTGAACGCACAAGACGGATGTGAATACAAGAGACGAAAACGAAATTGAAAACAGTAATGAATAAACAAAACATATATAACGATGGTTGTCATACGACTTTAGACCAAATGAGACAAAAACACAACAACAACATAGCTGGCGTAGAAATAATTACCGTTTCGGTAGCGGGGACACATGTTGGTCGAGATACGAAGGCCAACAGAATGGTTTAAGAAGCAGCAGGTCGCAGGAGAGAGAGAAAAAGAGAGACAGAGAGAGAGGGAATCAAGAGGCTGGAAGGCAGGGGACAGAATCAGTGACCAAGAGAAAAGGAGAAAGAAGGGATTAAGGAGGATGGGAGGAAGAGGGGAGGAAGAGAGGGGAAGAATCGGAGGGCGCCAAAAAGTTTGGTGAAGAAGCAATGGCGGGTAGTAAAAGACAGTGTGTATAGAAGTCGTGCAGGGTTTAAAATTGGACAAACAAACGGGGGGGGTGCACGTAACGCCGCAATAATATAAGAATGAATGTTTTTATATATAATGAACGTGAAATACAGGAAGGGACGAACACGGAACACAGACAAATCATTCGAAGCCTTCAATCTTCAGTCAGACACCGAATCATCATAGCAATTTCGGCTGTTCAATTCTGATATTTGCTCCAACTCGGCCAGCCCCAAGAAAAAAACTAAGCTGTAAGCATTAGATTTCTTGGTAGAAGACAGGAATGTGAACGCACAAGACGGATGTGAATACAAGAGACGAAAACGAAATTGAAAACAGTAATGAATAAACAAAACATATATAACGATGGTTGTCATACGACTTTAGACCAATGAGACAAAAACACAACAACAACATAGCTGGCGTAGAAATAATTACCGTTTCGGTAGCGGGGACACATGTTGGTCGAGATACGAAGGCCAACAGAATGGTTAAGAAGCAGCAGGTCGCAGGAGAGAGAGAAAAAGAGAGACAGAGAGAGAGGGAATCAAAGAGGCTGGAAGGCAGGGGACAGAATCAGTGACCAAGAGAAAAGGAGAAAGAAGGGATTAAGGAGGATGGGAGGAAGAGGGGAGGAAGAGAGGGGAAGAATCGGAGGGCGCCAAAAAGTTTGGTGAAGAAGCAATGGCGGGTAGTAAAAGACAGTGTGTATAGAAGTCGTGCAGGGTTTAAAATTGGACAAACAAACGGGGGGGGGTGCACGTAACGCCGCAATAATATAAGAATGAATGTTTTTATATATAATGAACGTGAAATACAGGAAGGGACGAACACGGAACACAGACAAATCATTCGAAGCCTTCAATCTTCAGTCAGACACCGAATCATCATAGCAAATTTCGGCTGTTCAATTCTGATATTTGCTCCAACTCGGCCAGCCCCAAGAAAAAAACTAAGCTGTAAGCATTAGATTTCTTGGTAGAAGACAGGAATGTGAACGCACAAGACGGATGTGAATACAAGAGACGAAAACGAAATTGAAAACAGTAATGAATAAACAAAACATATATAACGATGGTTGTCATACGACTTTAGACCAAATGAGACAAAAACACAACAACAACATAGCTGGCGTAGAAATAATTACCGTTTCGGTAGCGGGGACACATGTTGGTCGAGATACGAAGGCCAACAGAATGGTTTAAGAAGCAGCAGGTCGCAGGAGAGAGAGAAAAAGAGAGACAGAGAGAGAGGGAATCAAAGAGGCTGGAAGGCAGGGGACAGAATCAGTGACCAAGAGAAAAGGAGAAAGAAGGGATTAAGGAGGATGGGAGGAAGAGGGGAGGAAGAGAGGGGAAGAATCGGAGGGCGCCAAAAAGTTTGGTGAAGAAGCAATGGCGGGTAGTAAAAGACAGTGTGTATAGAAGTCGTGCAGGGTTTAAAATTGGACAAACAAACGGGGGGGTGCACGTAACGCCGCAATAATATAAGAATGAATGTTTTTATATATATGAACGTGAAATACAGGAAGGGACGAACACGGAACACAGACAAATCATTCGAAGCCTTCAATCTTCAGTCAGACACCGAATCATCATAGCAAATTTCGGCTGTTCAATTCTGATATTTGCTCCAACTCGGCCAGCCCCAAGAAAAAAACTAAGCTGTAAGCATTAGATTTCTTGGTAGAAGACAGGAATGTGAACGCACAAGACGGATGTGAATACAAGAGACGAAAACGAAATTGAAAACAGTAATGAATAAACAAAACATATATAACGATGGTTGTCATACGACTTTAGACCAAATGAGACAAAAACACAACAACAACATAGCTGGCGTAGAAATAATTACCGTTTCGGTAGCGGGGACACATGTTATATATATATATATATATATATATATAATAAACACTCACTACATATAGAAATTATACACTACATACACCGAAAACGCCCTACATCTATCAAGCACGCATTACATATACCCGACACTTATTACATATACAAGATTCTTACTACATGCACCAGACACACATTGTATTGTCTAGATACAGCCTGTATCTACCAGGTAAAGATTTCATGTGTGAATCACAATATATATTTATTAGATTCATTCTATATCTACTAGATTCACATCACATTTAGGCATTCATTAGATATACCTGGCTATCGTTACGTATACAGATAGCTAATAACAAATATATATTTCATCTACCAGGAACACAGTACATCCATACGAAATATTATATCTACCAGACCACCTCTAAATCTACCAGGTGCACATCGCATCTATCATACGCACAGACACATATCAAACACTATCCACATCTATTGGACACTCACTGTCTAAAAACTAGATGGTCTGATCAGCTACCAGGCGCACATTTTGTATACTAGAAACTTATCGCGTACACCAGACATTTGTCATTTGTTAGAAATGCATTTGATATATATCAGGTATGCATTACATCAACTAATCATATCCCGAACCTACAAGCCACATTCTAGATATTGTTATATACTTACAACAAGTACCAGTCACGAACTACATTTTCCAGGTACACATAACATCTACCATTCTCAGTCAAAGTCAAGATCTACCAAGATCTCAGTCAAGATCTACCAAAATATTCTTCACCTACTAACGGCATTTTACATCAACCAAACAGTAAGGTAGATATTCTCGTTGCTTCGACGAATGAAGGTTCAGCGAGACACAGCTAAATTACTCTACGACCGCCAGTGTGCAGTGCCAAACCTGAAGCGTTGCAACAAACTCTTTTGCTGTCGCCAGTGGACTTGTGGATAATGTGTGATGGTGTTGGTGTCTTGGTTTGTTGAACAACCTACACGGCGAATATTATTACAGTGAGCATAATTTGTGCAGAGCCAGTTCCACTCATTCGTCCTTCTAACTTGTGATGCTCTACTGCAACAAATGCCACGAACCCAGTAGTTATTAGGATACAAGATTTGCATGGAGCTATCTTTGCTTAGATGAGAAGCTACAGAGCTGAAGGGTCCCATCTGTCCTGAGTCCGTTGGAATGTCTGTGAGTGACCTTCTTCTGGGGAGAGAAGGCCTTCTATACACACTACAATACAGTATAATATCTGTTATACACACACTACGACTGTAGAATGCCTGCTATATACACCCCAAGAGAGCAGCATGCTTCGTATACACATTACAACTCAATAGAATACTTGATAAACACACTACAAGTGCTGTCATAGACATACTACGTCAACAACACACTCTACCACATAGTGTGAGATCTATACATTCTACAATATCAATTATAAACACGCTTCATATAACATACGTAGACCACAGTATGGTTCCAAATTATACACACGTTACATCAACCACATAGACATACCACAATAGTTATTACACACATTTAATTAAATGTTGTTTTACTCAAAACATAGGAGACATCATCACACTACAACATATACTATATCACACTCTAACGCATATTCTGCAATATCTTACATACTACTTGAGAGACACAATGTCAACCGCAACATACAGCCGCCACTTCGCCCAACAGGAAAGTATATAATATATATCACTATCAGAGCGGCAACCCGGCAGAATCGTTTGCACACAGGGCAAAATGCTTAGCAGTATTTCGTCCGTCTTTACGTTCTGGGTTCAAATGCCGTCGGGATCGACTTTGCCTTTCATCCTTTCGGAGTGGATAAATTAAGTACCAGTTGAGCAATGGGGCGGCGGTCGATGTAATCGACATAAGACCTCCCCCCCCAAATTGCTGGCCTTATGCCAAAATTTTAAACCAATATTATCACTTTACACATTGCATTTTGCAACCTTATATACAATGTATCTGAAAAAGAAAAAAAACAAAAAATTGGATGGTCACGGCTGAAATACTTTTTGGTCGTAGATCTTCTTAATCAAAGCTCATTTGAGGCAAAACAACACCATCAGACAGAATAAAACATACTATGTCTGATGTTGCATGCACCACTGCATTATTAATATAAATCACATCACAACATTCATCTCGCATAACATATATCACAGCACAATATAATACAATCACAGAATGATATGGATCATAAGCCATAGCATAACATAGTGTGCAGTACACTATTATACACCACAGTATATATCATTCTATAATACAGTTTACAAATTGCCAAATATAACACACACCGCAATATATACGATGGTATATACAGTACAAGAATACTACAACTGACTTGTACAATTCACTATACAAGACACACTCGCAGAACGTAATACACCACACGTAGGCTCTGAATATTTTCCGAGCTTTTCTTTCTTCGTTGTGGTTCCACGAGAAAAGATCAGTGAAGAAATGCCAGTGACATGGTTTTGATTAGGATGGATCTCGACTGGCTAGCAAGCGGTTCACACACTGTGATCTCGAAGACAACCCTGGGAAACACCTGAAAAGCGAAATGCAGAATGAGGCGATAAAATTGCAACGGACTACCGTCAACCGTAATATTGTTCAAGCTGTTCCTTCTTAGCCAGGTCGTCTGGCATCGCACTCTTTCACCAGCTCAGCCGTTGAGATCATAGGTCATCATTCACTTGCACTGCCGGTAGACACTTCGGCTGCTCCTTTTCTTTATTCGAGGCATACGACTCTACATCCGCCCAGATCAGTGGGAACTGGTTCTCCTTATAAAGATTTTTAGCTAGGCCAATGTTGCTGCTAAATCTTCCTTGAACCTGACTGATCACCGAGGAGTGCGAGGACCAGTGTCTGAAGAGAGGTTATATACTACGCGCCACTTAATGAAAGGTTATATCTCTACACAGCCTTTGAGCCTATACAAACTTTAGAAATATAGTACCATACCACACGACGTAAAACACCAAAGCACAATACTATTACTCACTGCACATCTGAATACATATCACAAAACAAACTACAAACAGAATTTAACTCAAACCAACCACAAAACACAACCCTAATACGTGATATACCATCATACCCCAAGCAAAGCATGAACACACATTATGCTACACAGCAAAAATTATTACTGTATAGTATATACAACACAACACGTACTTTATAGATGTCAATATACTTGCCTGTAAAAAAGACGGCGAGCTGGCAGAATCCTTACCGCGCCGGGAAAAACGCTTAGCTGTATTTCTTCCGATTTCATGTTCTGACTTCAAATGCCGCCAGGGTAGTCTTCGCCTTTCATCCTTTGGGGGTCGATAAAATAAGTACCAGTTGAACACTGGGGGGTCGATGTAATAGAATTATCCTCTCCTCGGGAATCATTGGCCTTGTACTAAAAATTTTAAACCAATATACTTACCTGCAAACATTCCAACAGATAATACATATCACAAACATGTACTGTGACAGCTGTTGTAGTATGTCTATCAGGTATTCTATTGTGTGTATAAGAGACATTCTGCTGTCGTAGAGTGTGTATAACAAGCATTCTACAATATTGCAGTGTGTATAGAAGGCCCTCTGACTTCGGAGGAAGTTCATTAAAAAACTGACTTAATGCTATTATAGAGTGTTTGTGTGGTTCTTGCAATGCGCGCATAATTTGAAACCATACTATAATGTGTTATACGTATGTTATATGAAACGTATTAATAGTTGATACTGTAGAATGCAGAAATGTAATACTATGTAATACAGTGTGTTATTGCCATAGTATGTTTATGACGGCAGTTGTAGTACGATGGTACTACAGCATGCATCAGAAAATACCCAGATTCCAAATCCCACGACACGGACTACGACAGTCCAAAAAATATAAAAGCGTATCACAACACACGCTATAACATAGTCTTCAACAATATACGCTATAACACACACACTACTTCTCACACCGAAAGACGAAATATATATCCGCTGCAACAAACACACTCAGAACATAGCTCAAATTATTCCACCAACACTCCAAAACACTCTAGCAAATACTACAAGAAACAACATACATCGAACAACAATTCACATCACAAGTCCCGTCACGCCTCGTCACAGCCGTTGCACATCAACAATCATTGAACAATCAGCAATACACACTGAAACACATACTACAGAATATACTACAGCACGCAATACAACATACTACAACCATCACCACAAAACGTACAACAACACGCTCCACGACACACTCTACATCAGTGGTTCTCAACCATTTTTTACTTATGGACCCCCTCTGATTCCTATTTTACTCAGATGGCTCCTCTTAGCCATTTGATGTTTAAAATAACCTATTACATTTTAATAATTAAATATTATTAGGAATTGTATAAAAATAATTATTAAAATATTTTGTGTATTGTAGAAGTATAACCAGTTTATTGAAGATAAATTTTAGCAACAAAATCTTATACGGACGCCCAAGGGCAATATGGTCCCTTTAGTGCCATATTGACCTCTTAATGCTATATGAACCCTAGTTGAGAACCACTGATCTGCATGAAGTACAACACATACCCCAACGCACACAACACACATAGCTCACATCACAATACGCTACACGAGACACGATCCACAAAGAACCAAAGAGGAACGTCTTCAAGTGGATACTCGATTCGCAAGCAATAGCAACCAAATCTCTCTCAAATCGCATCCTACAGTCTTAAGCAAGGTAGGGTAGGACACACTGGATAATGTAATTTTAAAAATACGATTAGCTGGTCACGACTGAGATGCTTTTGGTCATAGGTTAACTTAATCAAGGCAGAAATGATGAAGCTAAACAACATTACCAACAACTGGTCTCGGTTGGAACGCTGATCGTTGGACTTTTCGATCGGGTCTGACCTAGGACACACACACACACACACACAAAAGCACACACACACACACAAGCATACACACAAATGCACACATACAAATGCACTTACAAACATGCAGACACTCAGACACAGCTGTGTATATATGCATACCTCTCTCTCTACACACACACATATATATGTGTATGTGTGTGTATTTGTGTGCATGTATTTATGTGTATATATGTATTGTGTGTGTGTGTGTGTATGTGTGTGTGTGTGTGTGTGTGTGTGTTCATCGCTGCAACAAATTTATAGCTGAGTGTTCCCTCAACTGACACCGGATGTTAAATCATAACATATCTTTGAAATGAATAATCGGAAGGAATGACTATGAGGGATCTGCGTATCAAAGATTTAGTTAACGAGTATTGCAGCAATTCAACATCCGGTTTAAATAAGGGGGAAGAACTCACGTACCACAGGATAGATCAATTATTGAACGAACGCAGAATCATCACTGGAGATCTGAAACTGAGTCAGCAACTGATAAACCCACAAAGCTTAAACACATCACCTAAAGGTGTTTCGACAAAATCACTTAGTGAGGTAAAGTCTAAAACAGTCATGATCAACCTGCAGTCATGATCAACAATGGCGCTCTTAACAAAAAATTACTTTGAAATTTTTAGTAGTGCAGCCCGCCTGATGATAAGTGATGACTCACGTGGCCCGCTTCTCGGAAAAGGTTGCCCATGTTTGATCTTAAGTTTCCCTTTTCTGAACATAGGGTAATGTGACACTACTTCTCGGGAGATAAACCTCCTGGAACATAAAAATAACATTTCGATCACTAAAAATCTTATTTATATTATAGGCACATTTAGCCGGAGTGGCTAGTCGTCTATATCAACATCAGTGCTTGACTGGTTCTTATTTTATCGACTTCGAATGGTTGAAGGGCTAAGTCGATCTCGGTGGTATTAGAACGTAAAGCTAGAAGAAATACCGCTAAGCATTTTACCTGAGGTGCTAACGTTTCCGATTCGCTCTATTTTGGCCTCTATTTATTCTATCGGTCTCCTATTTGCTGAACCGCTACGTTACGGGGACATAAGCAAATCAACGCCGGTTGTCAAGTGATGGTGGAGGACAAATACGGACGCATACACACACACACACACACATACATGCATACAAATGAAGGAATGACTATACATACATACATACATACATACATACATACATACATACCCGTCTGGAGCAAAGTATGGCTGAACTTGGGATCTTGGGGAGAGAATGCAAATCCTTAATTCGCTCTATTTCGGCCTCTCATAATACCAAACGATTCACACAAAGAATAAAGATTTAAAATATATTTGAAAATTAAAAGATGTATCTATCACCCCAATTACCGGCCCCTTTGACCCCAGGAAAATTTTCTGCAACACTCCACAGAAGGCAGTAATGCCCTCTTCGAAATTGCTGTCCTTGTGCCAAAATTTGTTGACAGGTGCAGGAGTGGCTGTGTGGTAAGTAGCTTGCTTACGAACTACATGGTTCTGGTTTCAGTCCCACTGCGTGGCAACTTGGGCAAGTGTCTTCTACTATAGCCTCGGGCCGACCAAAGCCTTGTGATTGGATTTGGTAGGCGGAAACTGAAAGAAGCCCGTCGCATATATGTACATATATATATATGTATGTGTGTGTGTATATGTTTGTGTGTCTGTGTTTGTCCCCCCAACATCGCTTGACAACCGATGCTGGTGTGTTTACGTCCCCGTAACTTAGCGTTTCGGCAAAAGTGACCGATAGAATAAGTACTAGGCTTACAAAGAATAAGTCCTGGTGTCGATTTGCTCGACTAAAAGGCGGTGCTCCAGCATGGCCACACTCAAATGACTGAAACAAGTAAAAGAGTAAAATCGATTTTCAACCCTTATTGAAGTCTCAGCGTGATGTCTACATCACATGGCCGATCTCAGAGAAAGAAGTAGCCAATCCCTTTTGATGTTTGTATAAAACTAGAGCTACTAATTTGCAAACCATCAGTATTTAACACGTTATCTATATATAAACACGAGACAGACCTCCATACGTTTCCCGTTGACCAAATTCACTCACAAAGTATTAATTGGACTGAGGCTATATCTCAAGCCACTTGGCCAAAGTGCTGCGCAGTGGAACTGAACTGGGAACTACGAGGCTGCAAAACGAATTTCTTACCCACGCAATCATGCTTGCACTTGATTCGTTTTCACTTATTTATTTATTTATTTATTTATTTTATTTTATTTATTTGAGATCAGCGCAGTATTTTATCGATGTAATAAAGAGAATGTGTGCGTTGCTATTTTTCCTTGAGCATTCATCAATATTGTGATTAACAGCCAATCAATGAATCAATCAGTGCAAGCTTTAGTTAATAATAGAAGCGCTGGCAACTTTATCGAAGCTGATTCTGCTAAACGGAATGATTTAGCCATTAAACAATTCAGAGCAAACTGGGTGAGAGCAAAAGCACACCTTGGTTCCCGTATTACGGAAATATGCGAAGCTGACATCCGATATGGCCTTGTTTTTATCGTATTTTTATCTATTTATTTATTTTTTATTTATTTATTTACTTATCTATTTATTTATTTATGGTTAGGAGAAAACGTGGTGAGCTGGCAGAATTCGTTAGCATGCCGAAAAGGATGCTTAGCGACATTTCTTCAGGTTTTACATTGTGAGATCAAACGCCTTCGAGGTCAGCTTCGCCCTTCGTCCATGGGAGTCGAATGAATGAGGTACTTAGTTGAGGACTGAGGTTGATGTAATTGACCTAGCCCCAGCCTTAAAATTGTTGACCTTGTGCCAAAATTTGAAGCTACTTTCCTGCCAGGAAGAAAAGTAGGGCTTATGAACCCCGACAGACCTGTAGACACTTGTAGGGGGTGGGGAAGAAGATATCCTAAAATCAGCGACTCAGCCCGAGTGATTACAACAGAAAGGATTCTGCTAAAGGCATCTAAGTTATCAAGTGGAGGTGTTAAACTGGGAGACGGATTAAATCAAATACCCAGGTAGTCAGTGGCGTAGTTGGGGTGTATGCCGCTGGGTTTTGCCGCCCACCGCCCCGGGGCCCCAAGCCAATATAGGAAATTTAATAGTGCTACCTCCATAAAGGCGTCGTTCAAAGCGGACCGTCACCTCCACCATCTTCACTAACTATGCCATTCCAGGTTGATCATGGGGCAGGATTTGAACTCGCAACGCAAGGAGCGAGAACAAATGCCGCAGAACATCTAGCCCAACGATCATACATTTATACAAATTCATCGTCTTGGATTAGGTTTTCTTTTATTTTTTACCGATCCCAAAAGAACAAATGGCGTCTTTGATCTCAGTGGGGTTTGAGTGTCAGAACAAATTCTTTACGGCATTTTATCTGAGCCTCTAACGAGTCTGCCATTTCGCCGATATCCTTTTATCTCTTACTAGCAGTATCGCCCGGCGTTGCTCGGGGTTTCTTTCGACCCTTTAGAATTAGGATTTTTGAAAAGTAAACATTTTGCATTATGTAGCTTGTTATTCTCTTTAAGTGAACATTTTTCTGGTTGAAATACACCGAAAAATAGCGACACAGCAGTCAGAAAGTCGTAAAAAATAGAGATTTTCATAGAAAAAAAATCACCTTTTTGATGTAAATAATGTTTGGTTTTAACATGGTCCGATTTGAATTTTATCTGCTACGGAATGAAGAGCAAGCTTTCTTCTATCATGCTCTCAATTTTGGTCAACTTGCGCCGCAGGGTCTCGGAGGAGATAGTGTTAGTTGAAGGCTACCAAACCTGCCATACACAGACAACTTCAGCTTTATATTTAGAGAGATTTGTTTTAGCCATTCAACTACCGCTGTGCTGGGGTACCGCCTTGAAGGGTTTAGTCAAATATAGTGACCCCAGTATTTATATATTTTTTAAAACTTGGTACGTCTTCTATCAGTTCTCTTTTACCGAACTTTTTTCTATGCTACAAACGCATAGACACACACACGCATACACATACATCTGAACGTGTATACAACGGGCTTCCACAGTTTTCGACTACCACATTCACTCACAAAGTACTGGTCGGCCCAATGTGCCGCGCAGAGGAGCTAAACCTGAAACCGGGTAATTGCAAAGCAATGCCTGAATCTACAGTCATGCCTGCGCGGCGAGCTGGCGGAACCGTTAGCACGCCGGACGAAATGCGTAGCCGTATTTCGTCTGCCGTTACGTTCTGAGTTCAAATTCCGCCGAGGTCGACTTTGCCTTTCATCCTTTAGGGGTCGATAAATTAAGTACCAGTTACGTGCTAACGTTTCTGCCAGCTCGCCGCCTTAAATAAATTAATTAATTGAAACGGAAACCACAAATAGTGCCTTGACATTGATTTCTGAACTATTTATGTTTCGCTCGATGTTTTTCCAGTCTTTCAGTGACGAATTAATACATACCATATCTTAACATACGTATTTTAGGGTGGTCGATACGAAACATACGTATTGCTACTAACGAATAAAGACCGGCCTCACTATGCTTTTATCTGAAGACAATCCGGTTGCTATATTATCACAAGAAATAGGTGTTAGATAGGTAAATTAGTACATATATCACTTTTCCTATTCTTCAATTGTTAGTGCTTTCTTAGAAAATGACTTCATATTTTCTAAATTGCTTTTATTCTTTTACTTTTTTATTTCTTTCAGTCATTTGACTGCGCCCATGCTAGCACACCTTGAAGGTTTTAGCCAATCAAATCGACCTCATATTTATTTTATAGTCTAGAGTTGATTTGAACGGTCCCCTTTTCTGGCTTTCTTACTTTTTAAATCTATTATTTTTTGTTTTTGCATAAAAGATAAATTACGGGCATGTAAACAGAATTTGAGAAGCATAAATATGCATTCTCTCTCTCACACACACAAATGTATGTGTGTGTGGTGTATGTGTATGTGTGTGTGTGAGAGCGTGCGTGTGTGTGTGTGTCTCTGTGTCTATGTTTGTCCCCCACCAATGTTTGACACCGGTGTTGGTATGTTTACGTCCTCGTAACCTAGCGGTTCGGCAAAAGAGACTAATAAAATAAGTACCAGGTTTTAGAAGATAAGTCCTGGGGTCGACTTGTTCAACTAAAACTCTACAAGGCGGTGCCCCAGCATGGCCGCCGTGAAATGACTAAAATAAATAAAAGTTGTGTGTGTATGTGTGAGCGCGCGCGTGTGTGTGTGTGTGTTGTGTGTGTGTGTGTGTGTGTGTGTGTGTGTGTGTGTGTGTGTACAACAGACATCCATACGGTTTCTGTTGACCAAATTGATTCCCAATTTATTAATTGGCACGGAACTATAGTTCACCCGCTTACCCCTAAGTGTTGCACAGTAGGGCTGAATTTATAGGTGCTGTGACATGTATTTAATGAGTATTGAACCTAATTATCTCGCAGAATACCATTAAATCAACCTGTTTCTATTTAGATAAGATTCTTGAAGTTCGCAACAGAAAACTGAAAAATATTACTGTCATACGTAAAAAAAAATCCCAGAAATAATATTTTCTGGTTAAAACGCGTTTTCTTTTTATTTTTTGTGTTTTTATTTTATTTATTTATTTTATTTTGGTTGGGAGTGTGGAGTTAAACAAGTATCGATTTCCACGTTTGCTGCTTGCATTTGCGGTACCTGATCCTGATTGGTTACTTTCTTTCAAATGCCTGAAAGTTCAACTCCTACTTCTGAAAGGAACTTTTTAAAAAAATCATTGGCATCATGCAGTAAATGGGCAGCATATTTTTCTGATAAAGGCCTTTCATAAAATATAGCACTGTTTCCCATTCCCCAGGTAGTTGTAAATGCTTTCGCAAAACAAATTGAAATCGATATAGAAAATACTTATCTCTATTCTATTAGCAACTCCATTCCATTTCCAGTTGAGAGAAACACGTCAGACATCACTTTAGCAGCAATATTATCGCAAAGAGGGCATCCTTTTGCTTCCCCGCCACTCGTGTCTAAATTTTTGTAAATGTTGTCTTTTAAATTGTTGTTTTCTATTGAGAAAGAAGTTGTTGCAGTTGTTGAGTGGTTATGTAAGTGACAACACTACCTCTTAGGGAAACATGCTCTCCTCGTTACAGACCAACAAAGCGTCTGGTTTGCGTTTGGAAAATCTCTTAAATACAAAATAAATATATATAAAGAAGAATCAAACATTATGTTAGAGTCGGAGTGTTTTCGAATACTTTTGACGTTTCCTATCGTAGTCGAAAAAAAAAAGGAGTGTATGCACAGATGTCTCGCCTAGAATCTGCTATTCTGCTCAAACAGATTTCAAATTTTTTCAAAGTATTCATGACGTTTTTTGTTGCCCAAGAGTGAGAAAATTATTGCATTATGTAAAGGTAAAAGGGCAGTGAACGGGCAGAATCAGGGTCGATGAAATGAGCACCAGTTGAGCGCTGGAGTCGATCTAAAAGGTGGCGAACTGGCACAATTGTTAGCACTCCAGGTAAAATGCTTAGCGACATTTCGTCCATCCTTATGTTCTGAGTTCAAATTCCGCCGAGGTCGACTTTGCCTTTCATCCTCTCGGGGTGGTTGAAACAAGTACCAGTTACACACTGGGGTTGATGTAATCGACTTACCCCTTCCCTACAAATTCAGGCCTTGTACATATAGTAGAAAGGATTATTATTATTATTATTATTATCATTATTATTATTATTATTATTATTATTATTATTATTATTATTATTATTATTATTATTATTAAATGCAGCGAGCTGGCAAAATCCTTAGTACGCTGGGAAAAATGCTTAGCGCCTTTTTGTTTTTTTTTTTTGCTTTTTGTTTCTTCATGTTCTGAGCTCAAATCTGGCCTAAGTCAACTTTGCCTTTCATTCTTCCGGGTTCGATAAAATAAGGTATTAGTCAAGTACGGGGTTGATGATATCGACTAACACCCATCCCCTTAAAATTGCTGCCTCATACCTAAATCAGAAATTCATCATGTTAAGTTATAAAACTCTTCCGCTTAAGGCTCTCTCTTCTTAATATCTATTACGACTGCCAATTATAACTTCGAACAAGAGAACAATACATTGAAAAGGTTCCTCAAGTTAAGGAAAGCATATCGATATCAGCGTTTATGTGATCTAAATAGTCGCTATTTCAAAACAGTCACGTTACCCTTCAGTTTATCCTTGTGCTGTTTTATCTCTCTAAGCATTGCTCTATCTCAAAGGGCTATTTTGTCTATTTAAAACTCCCGGCGTTACCTGTAGTGATAGGAAGACACTCTTCGTGTTTATGAAAGTGAAAAATTTTCTATAATAAATAAAATGTTCTACAATAAATAGAATTCAGTCAAAAGAGAGCCACTCGTTTACAATTTTAGAGAAAATAGGCAACTGTGACAGTCAATATTATTAGCTTAAATCAGTGGTTTTCAACCAGGGTTCCGCCAGTACAGTCCAGGGGTTCCGCAAGAAGTTGCAAAACTGCTAAAATCGGCAGTAATTTTTAATTCTCCTGTGCAGATATGTGTGCATAAGACAATTAAATTATTGCACAGGGGTTCCTCGAGCCAGTGAAATGTTTCTTTGGGGTTCTGCTCCAGCAAAAAGTTTGAAAAGCACTGGCTTAAATGCACAAAATCTTTAAGAATTTCATTGGAAACATATTGCTTTTCGAGTACATCGATGAAATAAGTCTTGAAGCGCATATGGCCGGCTTCAAGGTAGTGCCTCAGTACGACTGCAGCCCACTAAATGAAATCGGTAAAACAATACATTTAGGGTTTATGTTGTTATAATTATGTCAGCTGTCAGAGATCAAGGGTTCTCTATGTCTCTTTTACTTCTCTTGTACCAACTCACATCTTCCAGACACCACAAAAACTTCTTTACAAACTTCAAATAAACTTTACACCGTCCCTTTACCGTAACTTCCACATTGACTCTCGCATCCTTAATAAATATATTGATCACCAACCTCTGATGGAGCTTGTAAGTGTTCGTTCTGCTAGAAATAGCAGCCAAATATCCCTCGATTCGCATGAATCCTACGGTGTGATCATAGGTTTGCACGATCAGAACTGAAATCCGATTAAACAACAACATTGGCAACAATATCAGCTACCGCTGTAACATGCTGAGCAATCTTTCGCTCTCATCTACCCAGAAGGAAGAACAAGTCAGTGTGTTTAACCTTATCTGCAGCTATTTAAGAGTGAACTGAATTCCAACAACAATGAATCCTTCTGAATTGATGATTCTCAGTTGCAGGAGAGAACCTTGTCTGTTACTGCCACAGTGCTCTTTATTCTTTCATTTAACGATTTTTGTTCATTTGATTAAACTAATTTACAATTTATCATCGTTATCAACATCCTCGTATTCATTATCATAGTCTTTCGTCATTATCGTCGTGGTCATCATCATCATCATCATCATCATCATCATCATCATCATCATCTTCATCTTTCATATTTGAAAAATTATAGTATCACTCAAGCATTGAGATCGAAGGAATCGACAAGACCTCAAAATATTTCTGGTCTTGTGTCTAAATCGCAAAGCATTATAATATAATAAAATAATAATAATAATAATAATTATAATTATTATTATTATTATTATTATTATTATTATTATTATTACTACTACTACTACTATCATTATTAATGGCAAATCGTTCGAGCGCCGGACAACATGATTTGCATCTGAGTTCGAATTCCGCCGAGCTGACTTTGCCTTTCATCCTTTTGGAATCGATAAAATAAGTACTCAATTGAGCGCTGGGGTCAATGTAATCGACTTACACCCCTCCCTCAAAATTACTGGCCTTGTGCCAAAAATTGAAATCGATTTTCTTCTCGATTAAGTCTGTGTGCTGGCAAAAATTGTTAACACTCCGGGTAAAATGCTTAGCGACATTTCGGCCATTCTGAGTTCAAATACCTCGCGTTCTGAGTTCAAATTCCGCCGAGGTAGACATTGCCTTTCATCCTTTCGGGGTCGATAAAATAAGTACCAGTTGGGCACTGAAGGTTGATGTAGCCCTTGCCCCGAAGTTGCTGGTCTTGTGCCAAAAATTGGAGGCAATATTTCTTCCGACTTTTTACGCTCTGAGTTCAAGTCCCACCCAGAGCAACTTCCCCTCTACACTTCCTCTCAGGATGATCAGGGTCAGTGATTATTGGCGCATTATAGTTTAAAATATGATAGCTTTGTGGACTTGATACTAAACAGTGTCTTTGGACTTTCAGCTTTGCTAGTGCTGTAGCATTTGTTACCGTGTCTTGCCCAATTTGCCCAATCTGCGAAAGATCAACCTCTATTCCTTTCTTCATAGTTGTGTACGTTGTCCAGGTTTCTGCTCCGTAGAAGACAATATGCATAATATGCAGTCTTATGTCTTTTGAGCAGAATTTTTTTTTTTCATTCTTAAAGATATTATTTTAGCCATCTTTATCCTTTGGCTTAGGCGCGTGGTTAGGGTATTCAGCTCACAAACGTTAGTTCCATTCCTGGCAGCGCATTGCTTTCTCCACCAAGACACTTTATTTCTCGTTGCTTCAGTCCTCTCCGCTGGCACAAACGAGTGGTACCTGTATTTCAAAAAGCCAGCCTCGACAAACACTGTGTCACCCTGAATCTTTCTCAAAACTACGTTAAGAGTACGCGTGTTTGTGGAATGTTCAACCACTTGCGCGTTAATTTCATGGGCAGGCAATTCAGTTCATCGAATCAACTGAAACGCTCGTCGTCGTAACCGACGGAGAGCCAGGGCAGCTTCTTCACAGCGAACTTCCTGATTTACTCTTTACTCTTTTACTCTTTTACTTGTTTCAGTCAGTTGACTGCGGCCATGCTGGAGCACCGCCTTTAGTCGAGCAACTCGACCCCGGGACTTATTCTTTGTAAGCCCAGTACTTATTCTATCCGTCTCTTTGCCGAACCGCTAAGTAACGGGGACATAAACACACCAGCATCGGTTGTCAAACAATGTTGGTGGGACAAACACAGACACACAAACACACACACATACACATATATATATACATATATACGACAGGCGTCTTTCAGTTTCCGTCTACGAAATCCACTCACAAGGCATTGGTCGGCCCGGGGCTATAGCAGAAGACACTTGCCCAAGATGCCACGCAGTGGGACTGAACCCGGAACCATGTGGTTGGTTAGCAAGCTACTTACCACACAGCCACTCCTAAATACTCACTTTTTACATGTTCAACCTACTGTCCACCTATCTTTAAATTTGTCTTCTTTTGTTCTGTCTTACAAATAACCATTGTCTTCGTCTTTTTACATTCATATTTAGGTCTCTCTTGTCACTTTGTTCTTTCAAAACATCAACTTCTTGTATTTTCTCATTACTTCCTGGCAATAACGCTGTATCATCAGCATATCTTATATTGTTTATGTTCATGCCATTGACTGAGAGTTCTTTGATCTCATTTGACTCTCTGAATGTATACTCAGTATAGAATAGATGTGGTGACAACACACATCCTTGTCTTACGCACTTTTGATCTATGCTGGTTCTGACAATTCCTGGTCTATTTTGATGGTTGCCCTTCGGTTCCACTTTAACACACAGATGACTTTTGATGTCTTTTCAGTCTAAGCTTCTAAGCAGGCTTTTTTTCGGAAGAAGTTATGAGCTCTCTGTTGTGTACGCAGTCAAAATGCCTTGACATAATCTATGAAGCAGGTCCAAATAGAAGCAATGCAACCACACACCACAACACCACACACCACACACACACACCACACACACACACACACACACACACACACCCATACACACATACACACACACATCCACACCACAAACAAATATATTATAGATATATATATTATAAACATACAAACACACATCCATATATTACATATATTTTTTATCTTTTACTTGTTTCAGTCATTAGATTGCGTCCATGCTGGGCATCGCCTTGAAGAATTTTAGTCGACAATTGACCCCAATATTTATACTTTGTTAAGCCTGGTACTAATTCTATCGGTATCTTTTGCCAAACTGCTAAGTTACGGTGACATAAACACACAAACCCGGTTATCAAGCATGATGGAGGACAACACAAACACAAAAACACACAGAATTATATATATATATATATGTATATATAGATAATATATCTATATATATAATATATATATATATTATTAAGATGGGCTTCTTCAATTTCCATCAACCAAATCCACTCGCAAAGTCGACCGGGATTATAGTAGAAGACACTTAGCCAAGGTGTCACGCAGTAGGACTGAACTCAGAACCATGTCGTTGGGAAGCCAACTTCCTACCATACAACCACGCCTGCGCGTACACACACACACACACACACAGACACACACACACACACACATTTATAAATATCAGTGTCTCTTTTAATGTTATAATGAAAACAATTTTTAAAGAATTTGAAGGATTTCGTGGAGTAATGTGTGTGTATGCATATATATATATATATATATATATATATATATATATATATACTTCTATCTAATTTATTTACACTCACACGCACACACACACATATACACATAAACATGCATATATATGTATCTGTCTATTTGGACAAGTGTTTTCTACTACAGCCCCAAAACCTTGTGCGTGTATTTGGTAGACGGTAACTGTAAGTTCGTTCTGAATACACATACATACATACATACATACATACATACATACATACATACATACATACATACATACATACATACATACATACATACATACATAGATGCATGCATACATACATGCATACATACACACACACACATACATGCATACTTACATACTAACTGATTGTACTCATTGTCCAAAATAGTACACACACACAGATGCACGCACGACACGCACGTATATATATAGTATATATATATATATATAATATAGATATATATAATATATATATATAGTATATATATATACAATTATACATATATTTTTATAGATATATGTGTGTTCTCTCGTTGTGTGTAGATAGAAAGAAAGAAAGAAAGAAAGAAAGAAAAAAAGATAGCTAGATAGATGATATATAGATAGATAGATAGATAGATAGATAGATAGATAGATAGATAGATGGCGAGTTTGC
>NW_021834260.1:0-7500 GCF_006345805.1 Octopus sinensis
AAAATGCTTAGCGGTATTTCAAATTCCGCCGAGGTCGACTTGCCTTTCATCCTTTCGGGGTCGATAAATAAAGTACCAGTTACGCACTGGGGTCGATGTAATCGCTTAATACCTATGTTTTCCGTGTTTTGTTCCCTCTGTGTTTAAGCCCCTTGTGGGTAGTAAAGAAATAGGTTTTCGTCTGCCTTTCAATTCCGCCAAGTCGACTTTGCCTTTCATCTTTCGGGTCAATAAATTAAGTACCAGTTACGCACTGAGGTCAATGTAATCGACTTAATACCTATGTTTGTCCTTGTTTGTCCCCTCTGTGTTTAGCCCCTTGTGGGTAGTAAAGAAATAGGTATTTCGTCTGCTGTTCAAATTCCGCCAAGGTCGACTTTGCCTTTCATCCTTTCGGGGTCAATAAATTAAGTACCAGTTACGCACTGAGGTCAATGTAATCGACTTAATACCTATGTCTGTCCTTGTTTGTCCCCTCTGTGTTTAGCCCCTTGTGGGTAGTAAAGAAATAGGTATTGCGTCTGCCGTTACGTTCTAAGTTCAAATTCTGCCGAGGTCGACTTTGACTTTCATCCTTTTGGGGTCGATAAATTAAGTACCAGTTACGCACTGGGGTCGATGTACTCGTCTTAATCCGGTTGTCTGTCCTTGTTTGTCCCCTCTGTGTTTAGCCCCTTGTGGGTAGTAAAGAAAGAGGTATTTTGTCTGCTGCTATGTTCCGAGTTCAAATTCCGCCGAGATCAACTTTGCCTTTCATCCTTTCGGGGTCGATAAATTAAGTACCAGTTACGCACTGGGGTCGATGTAATCGACTTAATACCTATGTCTGTCCCCTCTGTGTTTAGCCCCTTGTGGGTAATAAAGAAATAGGTATGTGTGTGTATATAATATATAAGTACATATACATATAGTTGTATGTATATGTATAAGTGCAGGTGTGGCTCTGTGGTAAGTAGCTTGCTTCCACCCACATGGTTCTGGGTTCAGTCCCACTGCATGGTGCTTTGGTCAAAACCTTGTGAATGGATTTGGTGGGCAGAGAATTGAAGAAGCCCATAGTGTGTATGTTTCTTTGTTTTACTTTTACTTGTTTCAGTCATTTGACTGCGGCCATGCTGGAGCACTGCCTTTAATCGAGCAACTCGACCCTGGGACTTATTCTTTTGTAAGCCCAGTACTTATTCTATTGGTCTCTTTTGCGAACCGCTAAGTTACGGGGACATAAACACACCAGCATCGGTTGTCAAGCAATGCTAGGGGGACAAACACACACACACATATATATATATACGACGGGCTTCTTTCAGTTTCCGTCTACCAAATCCACTCACAAGGCTTTGATCAGCCCGAGGCTATAGCAGAAGACACTTGCCCAAGGTGCCACATAGTGGGACTGAACCCGGAACCATGTGGTTGGTTAGCAAGCTACTTACCACACAGCCACTCCTGCGCCTATGTGTATATATAATTTTCTTTTCTTTAAATTGATTCAGCTTTAAAGCTACGGTCGTGCTGGGGCACCACCATCGGCTGTGCCACACCATTATGTGAAACCTCTTCTGATATGTGGCATTTGGACGAATGAGGGAGTTTGATGCTGCTCCCTCATCTGTATTTCCTGCCGTGAGGTAGGCTCATCTGGAACCCTTGACAGTAGGAGATCCAGTTTTGTTTTAAAGACACCTACATCCACACAATGCAGCTCCTTCAAGCATTTTGGAAGTATATTAAAGAACTGTGGGCCCTTGAAACCCAAGCTGTTGCAGTATCTGGTCCTATATTTTGATGGTGATGCTGGGATCTTTGGCACTATGCAGTGGTGCCCCATTCTGCTCTTTGTGTAACTTTCAATGCCAAAGTTTGCTACAAGGCCTTCCGGGACTTTCCAGTTGTATATCACTGCATATGTCTTCCCTGCCGTTGTTCTAGGGAGAAGTGTTTATATATGTGTATATATTTATGTGTGTGCCTTTGTGTCTGTGTTTGTCCCCCTAGCATTGCTTGACAACCGATGCTGGTGTGTTTACGTCCCCATCACTTAGCGGTTCGGCAAAAGAGACCGATAGGATAAGTACTGCGCTTACAAAAGAATAAGTCCCGGGGTCGAGTTGCTCGATTAAAGGCGGTGCTCCAGCATGGCCGCAGTCAAATGACTGAAACAGTAAAGAGAGAGTATATATATATATATATATATATATAAAATACAAAATGGGACAAGAACGCAAAACACTCAAATGGATGACACAAAACACGGACGGGTCATTCGAAGCCTCTAATCTTTAGTCAAGTACCGGATTGAAATTGCGAGGATGATCCGGTACTTGACTGAAGATTAGAGGCTTCGAATGACCCGTCCGTGTTTTGTGTCATCCATTTGAGTGTTTTGCGTTCTTGTCCCATTTTGTATTTTTATATATATTTTTTAGACATACATATATATATATGTGTGTGTGAGTTTACGTGTGTGTGTGTGTGCATGTATGTATGTGTGTCTGTGTATTTGTGTGTATGTATATATGTGTTTATGTGTATCTGTGCATTTCATGTGTGTGTATGTGTCTGCTTGAATGTATGTGTTATGTATTTGTGTGTGTGTAAGTGTTTAAGTGTTTGCATATGGATGTTATGTGTGTGTATGCTTGTGTATCTGTGTGTGTGTGTATGTATCTGTATGTGTATCAATCTATCTGCGTGTATGTTAACGCGTACTTTTCAGACGCGTAATATGAGCAGCACACCAAAGACGATATTAATGTGTACACTTAATTATTGAATGTGTACACTAATTAATGCACAAAAGGTTAATTGCTTGAAATAATATAGGAATTAATAAGTTGACTGTTTACACATTTAAAACACACAGAAACATTCTCTCTTTCTCACACTCATGCACACACACAGAGAAACACAGCCTCTCTCTTTCACACACACACAGAAGCACAACCACTCTCTTTCTCTCACACACACGCAGAAACTCTCCCTCTCACACCCACAAACGCAATCTCTTTCTCTGTCTCTCTCTCGCACACACATATTATCTCACACACACAAACTCTTTCTCAGACACAGAGAGAAACACACACAGACACAGAAACACATTATCTCACACACAGACTCTCTCTCACTCACACATACACACACACACACACACACACACAGAAACACACTTTGTCTCTCACAAATGCAAAATCTCCCTCTCACACACAGTCTCTCACCCCACCCACCCCGGGGGGATATCTATCCCAGGCCTGAAGCTATTCCTAACAAGTTTCACTTATTCCCCCCACCTCCCAATCTCTCCGTAACCACACCCTTAATCTTTCCCTAATCCCTAATACCCAACAAAGGAGTCTCCCTGTGGTTATTCAAACGGTTAGAAATAACAGCCAAAAACCCCCCTCAAAACCTCAACTATCTTTACAGCCTTAAAAAAAAAAACTCAGTGGTCTCGTGATACAACAAAGCCCTACATGTAGTCTTAAATAAATGTGGACATGGATATTTGGTTGAGAAGCTTGCTTTGAAAGCCACATGTCTTTGGGTTCAAATGTCTTCTACTATGGCCAGTGGAGGGAGCATAGCTTAGTGGTCAGGGTGTTTGACTTGTGATTGGATTCCGTGTGTCTAACACAGGTAATTTAACACAGGTGATGTAACACAGGTAACACTGACACCCGAAAGGCCAAGCCTATATGTGCAAATTTTACTTGACATGTCTTATGAAGTACAAGAATGACCTGGAAGTTCACAGCGAAAAATGTAGTCTGTCTAAGGGTTTACTCATCATCAGTCATCATCAACCTGTTTTCCATGCTGGCATGGGTTGTGGATGGCTTGACATGAGCTGACCAGCTGGAGAACCACCCAGGCCCCGATTGTCTGTTTTGATTTGGTTTCTGCTGTTGGATGCCCTTCCAAATGCTAAACGCTTAACAGAGTGTGCTGGGTCCTTTTATGTCCTTTTTAAACCACGATCCTACAACCGCGAGTCTGCTGCCCTAACCACTGGGCCATTGTGCCTCCACACACGCATACACACACATATATATATAATATATATATATATATAAAGTGGGATGGTCATAACTGGAGTACCTCAAGCTAAACAAGTAAATCGTTATGTTATGAAAGTAGAGGTGGTGCCCTTCAACAGAAGACCCTACTCTTCACCATCAGGAGCAGTGCTGAATTTAATCGCTTACGTTGGCCTTGTGCATAATCTGTTTCCTAATCTCTCAGAGGGATTAAAAAGCAACGTAGGGACACAACTAAAGGATGGGGGGGGGAGTGAGTCTCTAACTCCTTTTGTATTCCCTGCTTTCAGAAAAAAGATTACCCTCATTTTTGTAGGGGGGATGGGGTTGTGTGTGTGTAGGGGGGTGTTTAGCCCCAGCTCAGTCCTTATCCAGCATATCTCTGATTAAAGGTGTTCCAGCTGTGACCACCCTGTCTTTTATTCAGACAGACATTGTGTATATAGGACTACATTATCTAATGTGCCCTTCTTTGTTATTGTTTAACCCTTGGTTTATTTAATTACCTAATTTTGAATATTAAATCTAATATTCAAAATAATAGTTAAGAAACCAGTAAATTTATTGGAAATTATTATCCCTTAACGAGGCTTATTTAACCTCTAATTAAACTTTTATATATATTTTTATTTCTGAATATGTGTGTATATATACTTGGTGAATGTATGCCTCTGTGTGTGTGTATGTATGTATGTATATATATATATATATATATATATATATATGACAGGCTTCTTTCAGTTTCCATCAACCAAATCCACTCACAATGCATTGGTTGGCCCAGGGCTATAGCAGAAGACACTTCGTCTTTTAGTATGTGACCTCGTCTGTATCACTAGCGATTTTTTTTCCTCTGTCTTCCCTTCTCGGGACCTTTCCTTCTCCTATGTTTCCGACGAAGAGCTCCGCTCGAAACGTCAAACCCTCCTTCTTCCCTGAGTGTCCAATAATACTTTATTTGTTCCACGTCCTTGCGTTGTTGTTTTTATTTTCTTGTTTGGATTAACTTTATATATATATATATATACAGGCGTAGGAGTGGTAAGTAGCTTGCTTACCAACCACATGGTTCCGGGTTCAGTCTCACTGCGTGGCATCTCGGGCAAGTGTCTTTTATACAGCCTCAGGCTGACCATAGCCTTGTGAGTGGATATGGTAGACGGAAACTGAAAGAAGCCTGTCATATATATATATGTGTGTGTGTGTCTGTGTTTGTTCCCCTCACCATCACTTGACAACCGATGCTGGTGTGTTTACATCCACATAACTTAATGGCTTAGCAAAAGAGACCAATAGAGTAAGTGCTAAGTTTACAAAGAATATGTCCTGGGGTTGATTTGTTCGACTAAAGGCAGTACTCCAGCATGGCCACAGTCAAATGCTGGAAACAAATAAAAGAATATATATATATATATATCGTGAATGTGTCTATATATATATGTAGTGAATGTGTATGTATATATATATTTATAGTGAACGTGTATGTATGTATATATATATAGTGAACGTGTATGTATGTGTATATATATAGTGAACGTGTATGTATGTGTATATATATATATATAGTGAACGTGTATGTATGTGTATATATATATATATATAGTGAACGTGTATGTATGTGTATATATATATATAGTGAACGTGTATGTATGTGTATATATATATATATATATAGTGAATGTGTATGTATGTATATATATATAGTGAACGTGTATGTATGTGTATATATATATATATATAGTGAATGTGTATGTATGTATATATATAGTGAACGGTATGTATGTGTATATATATATATAGTGAACGTGTATGTATGTGTATATATATATTATATATATAGTGAGATGTGTATGTATGTATATATATATAGTGAACGTGTATGTATGTGTATATATATTATATATATAGTGAATGTTGTATGTATATCTATATATAGTGAACGTGTATGTATGTGTATATATATATATATATAGTGAATGTGTATGTATGTATATATATATATATAGTGAATGTGTATGTATGTATATATATATATATATAGTGAACGTGTATGTATGTGTATATTATATATATAGTGAACGTGTATGTATGTGTATATATATATATATAGTGAATGTGTATGTATGTGTATATATATATATATAGTGAATATGTATGTATATATATATATAGTGAATGTATGTATGTATATATTGTGCGTGTGTATATGCAAGTGTGTCTACATATTCTCTGTGTATGTATCTCATTTTTTCCTTTTACCTCTTCTCTGTGTCTGTGTGTGTATGCATGCACACATGTATATTTATATGTATTTATCAACACACGTACTCTGTCACGCACATCTTATACTTATATGTCTCTCTCTCTCTCTCGTGTACTATTTCAGGTCGGTTCGACCTAAAGGAGGAGACCGTTGAAGACCTGCTGTCCACTGCCTGTCTGCTTCAACTGTCCGAGGTGGTGGAGGCCTGCTGTAACTTCCTTATGAAACAACTCCATCCATCCAACTGTATTGGGATCCGACAATTTGCTGATGCTCAGGGATGTATCGACCTGTACAAGGCCGCCAACAATTACGTTATGGTCAGTGTCTCTCTCTTTATCACTACCTCTACCAACTCTCCCTCTGTCTGTCTCTCTCACCTATCTACCATTATCTATATATCTAACTGTGGAGTCGCAATGGCTCAGTGGTTAGGGCAGCGGACTCGCGGTCATAGGATCGCGGTTTCGATTCCCAGACCGGGCGTTGTGAGTGTTTATTGAGCGAAAACACCTACAAAAAGCTCCACGAGGCTCCGGCAGGGGATGGTGGCGACCCCTGCTGAACTCTTTCACCACAACTTTCTCTCACTCTTACTTCCTGTTTCTGTTGTACCTGTATTTCAAAAGGGCCGGCCTTGTCACACTGTGTGTCACGCTGAATATCCCTGAGAACTGCGTTAAGGGTACACGTGTCTGTGGAGTGCTCAGCCACTTACACGTTAATTTCACGAGCAGGCTGTTCCGTTGATTCGGATCAACCGGAACCCTCATCGTCGTAACCGACGGAGTGCTTCCATATATCTAACTATATCTCTATCTATCTATCTGTCTGCCTAACCTGTCTACCACTATCTGTCTCTTGCTCTGGTCTTTTTCTCTTACCTATGTCTCTCTCTCATCTCTCTTTCTCTTATCTTTCTCTCTCTCCCTCCCAGCTGTGACAGGATTTGTACCTATCCTTCTATATTCCTCACTCTCTTCCTGTCTTTATCATTAAAGACTGCTTCTCCCCCCCTCCCCTCTTGGTACATATATCCACCACTCTACTTAGCTTCATCTTCACCATCATCACTTAACATCCACTTTTCCATACCTGCATGGAAAAGTAGATGATGATGAAATTTACCTGTATCTGCATCTCAATCACTCTCTTCTTTCTTTCTTTCTCTGGTCTTTGTGTTATTTACAGTCAGTACATCTC
>NW_021834260.1:12500-47500 GCF_006345805.1 Octopus sinensis
GTTTCATTTTCTTTTTTCCCCTTTAATTCCTTCAATCCAAGCACTGCTGCCACCCCCTTCCCCCCACCCTCTTCTTTACTCGCCCCACCAACTCTCCCTTTTTTTTCTTTCCTACTTTGTCATCTCCACCCCCACCAACTCTCCCTTTTTTCTCCAACCCACCACTGTCACCTCCACCACTTTTGACGTTTCAAATTATTGTCCTCTCGTAAGTCTGGCAAATTGATTTAATTAAATAATTATGGAATTATCCCCACCCCACACACACAACATGCTCTCCCTACCCTGCACACTCACTGGAACCCAGCCTGTCAATGAGATGACACCTCCACTATCGCCACCGCTCTTCCTTCTGTATCTATTTCATCCCCTGTTCTGCTTAACCTGACTAAGCCTGTTGTCCCCACCCCCTGTCTCTTTCCCACTATCTCAGGTGGGTGGTGGTGGTATTGACACCAGTCAACTCATCCTGCCCCTCCCCACTTTTCTTTCTTCCACCACCACTAACATCATCATCAGCAGCAGCAGCAACATCGTCCCCACTATCATGAATATCACTACCACCACCCACAGATACCTATTTCTTTATTACCCACAAGGGGCTAAACACAGAGGGGACAAACAAAGACAGACATAGGTATTAAGTCGATTACATCGACCCCAGTGCGTAACTGGTACTTAATTTATCGACCCCGAAAGGATGAAAGGCAAAGTCGACCTTGGCGGAATTTGAACTCACAATGTAATGGCAGACGAAATACCGCTAAGCATTTCGCCTGGCGTGCTAACGTTTCTGCCAGCTCGCCACCCACGGATACCATCATCGTTGTAAACTTCCCTCACCTCTACCTCCTCCTCTTGGCCTGTACACACCAACAGACTCTCAACTGCCATTTAGTAATAAACTCAAAAGATTCCATTAGCTTCTGTGATGCCTATGTATCTATGAAAATGAAAGCAGGAACACTAAAATGTATTGTCCATGCCTGCAACACCTTGTCAGTGTGAGTGTGTCAAAAACATTATGATATCTGATTGGCAGCTGATGATGGAGCTATGTTTGTGGTACCTGTTATCTGCGAATCTTTTGTATCTTTGTTCTGCATCATTCTAAGTTGTCCTTCATTCTTGTAGGGTTGACCTTATTAAATTATTCTTAGTTTCTTGGGTTTATGGTGCTTTTGTTGCAAATTTTATACCATACATTGATTGTCCTTCATAGGGTATCTACTTGTGTGTCTGCCCGTCTTCTATATCTATCTATCTTCCGTCTCTCTCTCTCTATCTGTCCTTCTCTGTCTCTCTTTCTCCCTATCTGTCAATCTATCTCTCTCTCTCTTCATCTATCTTTCTCCCTGTCTGTCAATCTATCTATCTTCCATCTCTCTCTCTCCCTATCCATCTATTTCTTCTATATCTCTCTATACACACACACATACATACATCCATGCCTGCCTGTATAGCTACAGTAAAAGTCACTTGTTCAGCAAGTGTTGCTGTGTGGTTAAGAAGCTTGCTTTTGCTTCCCAAACACATGGCTCTGGGTTCACTCCCACTGCGTGGCACCTTGGGCAAGTGTCTTCTACTAAAACCCTGGGCAGACCAAAGCGTTGTGAGTAGATTTGGGAAACAAAAACTGAAAGAAGCCCATCTGGTGTCTGTTTGTCTCCCAGCACTGTTTCACAACTGGTGTTAGTTTGTTTATATCTCGTTAACTTAGTCGTTTGGCAACAGAGACCGAATGACTAATCCCAGAACTTTTCTTTTTAAGCCTGTTACCTATTCTGTCAGCCTCTATTGTCAAATCGCTAAGTTACCAGGTGTAAACAAACCAACACTGGCTGTCAAGTGGTGCTGGAGGACACACACACACACGTATATGGCAGGCTTCTTTCAGTTTCCATCTACTAAACCCACTCACAAGGCTTCAGTTGGCTCAAGGCTATAGTAGAAAATACTTGCCTGAGGTGCTACGCAGTGGGACTGAACCTTGAACGATGTGGTTGTGAAAGCAGCTTCTTACCACACAGCCATGCCTACACACATACGTACATATATATATATAATGTACACACACACACACAAAGTCACAAACGAGAGAAATAGTTTAATGAAATTATATTTAACTGTAAGAAAATTCTAATTTCATAACAAATTGTTTTGTAACTTAATAACATCTAAATAATTTATATTTTATTTAATAATAAATAAATTACTTACATATACATATGTATATGTGTGTGTATGTATGTATATATGCATGCATGTATGTGTATATATATATATATGTATGTATGTCTATATATATATATGTATGTATACATAGATATATTTATGTATACTTAGATGTATTTATGTGTGTGTATATATATATATATATGTATGTATATATAGATGTATTTATGTATGTGTGTATATATATATATGTATGTATACTTAGATGTATTTATGTGTGTGTATATATATATACACACACACATATGTACGTATACATAGATGCATTTATGTATGTATATATATATATATATACATGTATATATATATATATGTATTTGTGTGTGTGTATGTATATATATATATAGTGTTGCTTTGCAGGTGTAGTATTTGCAAACAAGTGTAATAGGATTTTAGCCCTTTTAATGGCAGGCCACTTGGGATCATTCTTGATAATAAAAGCAGTCAGGGTTTAGATTACAATTTAGATAGAAAACATCTAAAATAGATGCAGGCAACATAAAATGTATGATTATGGAGATTGCTTTGCTACCGTGAGGAATAACAAAAGTTGGCAGGTCAGTTTATTGTAGAGGCATCTAGTAACCTTATACTAATCCAGGGAAGCTATAAGTGCTTCTCCTAAAAAAAGTCTCAAAGGTTCACGAATGTACCTTATGTATATATATTTATATCATCATCATCATTTAACGTCCGTTTTCCATGCTAGCATGGGTTGGACAGTTCAACTGGGGTCTGGGAAGCTGCACCAGGCTCCGGTCTTATCTGGCAATGTTTCTACGGCTGGATGCCCTTCCTAACGCCAACCACTCCGTAAGTGTAGTGGGTGCTTTTTACATGCCACCCGCACAGGTGCCAGACGGTGCTGGCAAACGGCCACGAATGGATGGTGCTTTTACGTGCCATATATATATATGGGGGCAACAAAATGGAGGATATATAGGTTGAAGGTGTGTATATATAAATATATAGGCGTAGGAGTGACTGTGTGGTAAGTAGCTTGCTTACCAACCACATGGTTCCGGGTTCAGTCCCACTGCGTGGCATCTTGGGCAAGTGTCTTCTGCTATAGCCCTGGGCCGACCAAAGCCTTGTGAGTGGATTTGGTAGACGGAAACTGAAAGAAGCCCGTCATATATATATATATGTATGTGTGTCTGTGTTTGTCCCCCCCTCCCCGACAACCGATGCTGGTGTGTTTACGTCCCCGTCACTTAGCGGTTCAGCAAAAAGAGACCGATAGAATAAGTACTGGGCTTACAAAGAATAAGTCCCGGGGTCGATTTGCTCGACTAAAGGCAGTGCTCCAGCATGGCCACAGTCAAATGACTGAAACAAGTAAAAGAGTAAATAAAGAGTATAAACAAAAATAAAAGTGTTTTTTTTTAAAAGAATTGTTGGGGCTTCTCTGAGATAGTTAATTCTGGGTCACCACGTATGTATATACATTTGTATGCACGCATGTACACACAGACACAAACATCTCATATCTCATCTTTATTTATATCACACTCCGTTATCTTCTTCCACTTTCTCTTTCTCTCTATCATTCAACAACTCTTGACCTTTGCCTCGTGTTAAATATTTTCATTTCCTGTTCATTCAATCTTTTCACAGGAGAACTTTGTTGAAGTCATGGAGAACCAGGAATTCCTAAAGCTGGCCCCTGACGATGTGGGCAAGCTACTGTCCAGTGAAGACCTCAATGTACCGAGTGAAGAGACCATATTCCAGGCACTGAAGGCCTGGGCGAAACACGACCTCACCAACAGGAAGAGGCATTTGTCCAAATTACTGTCTCATATAAAACTGCCCCTCATGGCACCACAGGTAAGCCCTATTTTGTTTATGGCTGCTCGGGGGTCTTTGTTGTTTACTGCTCATCTCATCCCTCCAAATAAGTCTTGGTCCAACGGACATAGTGTATCTAGGACTACATTATCTAATGTGTTCATCCGTTGTTGATAATGTAGTCTTAGTATAAGCATAGGAGTGGCTGTGTGGCTCCGGGTTCAGTCCCACTGCGTGGCACCTTAGGCAAGTGTCTTCTACTATAGCCTCGGGCCAACCAAAGCCTTGTGAGTGGATTTGGTAGACGGAAACTGAAAGAAGCCCGTCGTATATATATGTGTGTGTGTCTTTGACGTCGTCCCCCCACATCGTTTGACAACCGATGGTGGTGTGTTTAGGTTCCCGTCACTTAGCAGTTCGGCAAAAGAGACCGATAGAATAAGTACTAGGCTTACAAAGAATAAGTCCCGGGGTCAATTTGATTCAACTAAAGGTGGTGCTCCAGCATGGCCATGGTCAAATGATTGAAACAAGTAAAAGAGTAAAGAAATACACAATGTCTAAATATGACAGGGAGGTCATGGTTGGCATACTTTTCATCATGTGTGCTTTGTAGTTGTTTAACCTTAAGTCGGCCTGAATCCAGAAGACTCTATGATCAGAGATACTCCAGTCATGACCATCCTGTCTTTAAATCAGACATAGTGTATCTAGGCTACATGAAAGGTTCATAACCATGGTCCATATATACACTTGTATCATCGTCATCGTTTAACATCCGTTTTCCATGCTAGCATGGGTTGGACAGTTCGACCGGGGATCTGGGAAGCCAGGCTACACCAGGCTCCAATCTGATCTGGCAGTCTTTCTACAGCTGGATGCCCTTCCTAATGCCAACCACTCCGTGAGTGTAGTGGGTGCTTTTTACATGCCACAGGCATCACAACTACAATTTCCATTTGATGCTGATGTACTTGACTCAATAGGTCTCCTCAAACACAGCAGGTCGCCCTAAGATCCAAGGTACTTTGGATGGGTTGGGGCTTCTATGTGAAGCTGGTGCAGGAAACAGCTATGAACTCACGTTATTTGTCAGGTCTTCACAGTCACAGCATATCTCCAGAGGTCTTGGTCCTTCGTCATTGCCTCACATATGTCTGTGCATTCTATTATAAATTTGAGTTATGTTCATTAACTCCTTCTAGACCGTTAGTGCAAGGACAACAATACTTAAACCAGCAACTCCCTTAATCCCAGGGAATGTCCTAAGGGAGTCTAATTTTTTAAGGGCCCCACTCATTTCTACTGCATTTTAAACTAAACACATTGACGACCAAACTGGAGCAATGACAATAAATTTCATACCATGAACTCTCGGGGAGTATTGTAAGGAGGTTCAATTTCTGAAGGGTCACTTAAATGGGGCCCCACTGAGCCCCCTATTTTTACTGCATTTACTTCCTCCGACGCTTATTGATTAAACTTTGGTCAGTATCAGTGTTTAGCACATTTGCAGAAATAGGTTTGGGTATTCTAAATACCTTAACGTAACATTCAATCAAGATAAAGAGTTAGAACAGGTACGTCTCAGGTGTAGCAGTGTGGATTTTGTAGGTTATGAAACCTATCTCTAGTATATATACACACACACACATACAAGTTCAGCTATGTATATATGCATATATATATGTACAGGTATGTGTGTGTGTATATATAGATGTGTTTGTGTATCAATAGATATGTATGTACACACACAAACACAGCAGTCTTCTTTCAAATTCTACTCACTTGGCTTTTGTTGGCCCTGGGCCATAGTAGAAGCCCCAGGCTAACATACAGTATGGTATTACAGATTCATAGAACTGATAGTTCAATAGATCAAACAACCCAACACTGATCAATGAATAGATATCGATTGATTTCCTTCATCTGTATAATCTCTGTAAACAATTTTTCTTTGTTTTGGGTGTTGTCCAACCAAGATTTGAACCTTTTGTGTTTTCATTGCAGTTCATAGCCGACCACGTGCGGACAGACCCAATATTCTGGGATGACAAGGAATGCCAGGATCTCATAATGGAAGCGCTCATGTACCACGTGTTACCTGAGAGGAGGTCGTCGTTCCAGAGTCAACGAACGAAACCTCGCAAGTCCACAGTCGGAGTTCTTTACGCTGTCGGAGCAATGGATAATGCAAAAGGTTGGTGTTTAGGGGACAAAAGGGCTGGTGGCAACCCTGTTGTGGCAGTGTTATAGTCATGGTGACAGTGGTAACGAGGGGTTGTGGTGGTGGTGTCTTATATTTAACTGGTACTGTTCAGGACAGTCTGCTCTTGAAATTACGTGGCTGAGTACTCCACAGACACGTGTACCCTTAACGTAGTTCTCAGGGAGATTCAGCATGACACAGAGTGTGACAAGGCTGGCCCTTTGAAATACAGGTACTACTCATTTTTGATGCCTGGGCAGACTGGAGCAATGTGAAATAAAGTGTCTTGCTCAAGGACACAACATGTCACCAGGAATTGAACTTGTGATCCTGTTACACTAACCACTAAGCTGCATGCCTTCATGTTACATATACCATACACAGACATGCCCACACAGATAGACATGCATGCACGTACACAGACACACACACACATACTCACTCACAAAACAGGTATATGCACACGTACATCACTATATATATACTTTATAATTAGGGTTCAGCAATGATTAGCTTCACCACACACCGGAGTTTAGAAATAGCAGTCAAAAAATCTTAGCTATTCCTTCTACTTTAAGGGGAACCTACCTTTAAAGTAGAAGGAATAGCTAAGATTTTGACTGCTATTTCTAAACTCCGGTGTGTGGTGAAGCTAATCATTGCTGAACCCTAATTATAAAGTATTACTTAAGCTTACCATGAAACGGTCTTTTTCAAGCCGAATTCTACTTGGTGAAATTACTAATTATTTCTTAATTAATTAATTTCACCCTTTGTTATTATATATATACGTGGAGGCACAATGGCCCAGTGGACGGAGGATCATGGTTTTGATTCCCAGACCGGGCGTTGTGAGTGTTTATTGAGCAAAAACACCTAAAAGCTCCACGAGGCTCTGGCAGGGGATGGTGGTGAACCCTGCTGTACTCTTTCACCACTCTTTCTTCTGTTGGCCTGCTCGCTTAGCCAATGGGGTGGCGTCATTCGAAGGCTAAAACAATGTGAACGCATTGTGACCAGCGATGTGTAACAACATCTGATGGTCTGGTCGGTCACGTGATATATACATACATATACAAATTATATATGGATTACATAGATAATGAATGCCTTCCTTTTTTTATTCCCTTCATCTTTCACCGTGTCTCATTTCTCTTCTCTCTCGACCGATGTCCATTTCAGGTGCCACAACGATTGAAAGATATGACCTCCGCACTAACACGTGGACCCAAGTTGCTAACATGAACGGACGACGGCTCCAGTTTGGCGTCGCCGTCCTTGACGGTCGCTTGTACGTGGTCGGTGGCCGGGACGGTCTGAAGACCCTGAACACTGTCGAATGTTACGACCCGAAACGGAAAACCTGGAGTTCCATGCCTCCCATGTCAACACATCGACATGGCTTAGGTAAGCATCACTCTCTCTCCTTCTCTCCTATCATCATCAAATATCCACTTTTCTATGCTGGAATGGATCAAGGGGAATTTGTTGAGGCAGATTCCTTACAACGGAAGGTTTACGAAAATAAACAAAAGACGAAGGCAGGTGGAGTACAAACAAACAATGTATTAGTATGGCGCTCAGGAATAGAAATAGAACAAGTCTTTTACATTTCGAGCCTATGCTCTTCTACAGAAAAGAAACAATGACCTCCGTTGCAAATGCTGTATATGGATACAAACAGTGTGTGTTGGTAGCCAGCTGGAAAAGATGTTTACCCGGGGCTAAAACAACAATAACATCGTCCTTTAAAGGATTGCCACATAAACATTAACATGTATATATTACTATTATTGTAACATCGTCTGCTTTCCCGTATACATTCGATGCTTTCTTCCAAGGAATCTAATGCTCTTAGCTTAGTTTTTCCTTGGGGCTGGCTGGATCGGAGCGATATCAGTCGAAATTGCGAGGATGATCCGGTTCCTGACTGAAGATTAGAGGCTTCGAATGATCCGTCTGTTTTTTTGTGTAGTTTACGTTCTTGTCCCATTTTATATATAAGTTTTATACATATATACTAATAAAAGGGTTCAGCAAATATTTGCTTCACCAAAAATCTCAGCTATTTCTTCTACTTTAAGATTTTTGGCTGCTATTTCTAAACTTCGGTGTGTGGTGAAGCTAATCTTTGCTGAACCCTTTTATTAGTATTACTTAAGTTTGCCGTGAAACGGTCCTTCTTTTCATACCAAATTCTACTTGGTGAAATTATTGATTACTTCTTAATTAATTAATTTTACCCTTTGTTATTATATATATAGATTATAAGATATGTTGGGTCTCTATAGGGTCACTTAACTAGAAACAGCAGCCAAATCTCCCTATCCTTTTAAACAGGGTAAAGACATAAATGGGAGGATCAGATTTGACCTAGGGTTAAACAACAGCCAACACCTATCACCATCAAATCTAATGTTTTATCCCTTGTTTATCTGTGTATTAAATTTCTGTTTCTTTGTCTTGTAGGAGTTGGGGTTCTTGAAGGGCCAATGTATGCAGTCGGAGGACATGATGGCTGGTCGTATTTAAACACAGTCGAAAGGTGGGATCCTCAAGCGCGCCAGTGGAGTTATGTTGCCCCCATGTCAACTCCACGGAGTACTGTAGGAGTAGCTGTTCTTGGAGGAAAGTAAGTTGCTTCCCTTCATTTGTCACTCTTTAGCTTTTTTTTCACACACATCTTTAATGCTTTCTCTCTCTCCCTCATATCTGTTTCTTTATTGTCCACAAGGGGACAAAGTCGATCACATCGACCCCGAAAGGCAAAGTCGACCTCGGCGGAATCTGAATGTAACGGCAGAAATACCGCTAAGCATTTTGCCCAACATGCTAACATTTCTGTCAGCTTGATCTCTCTCTCTCATTCTGTTACATCTTTACCCCATCTTTCATTAATCTCCTCCCCTTCTCTGCCTCCCACCAACCCTAAATCTTCTCTCTAACATGTTTATCCTTTCCATCTCATCCTGATATCTCTCTTTTCCACATTCTTTCTATCTCTTACACACTCTCTCCCCTCCCCCTCTCATGCACACCCATTCTACCTTTCCCCACTCCCTGGAACCAAGCTTCAAAGTCTCTCTTGACCAGAACACCCCTATACATAACTCCATGGCCTTGCTTTTTGAGCCAAAAAATTAACTTAACTTCTTACCATACAGCCAATTTAGTGTATCTTAAAGCATGAAACTATCAGTAGACCTTCAGTATATTAAACAATATTTATCTCTCCCCGGATGGAATAGTTCTTTTTATGTCGATTCTTATTGTTATGGAACCGTAAACTATTTATTTATATATGTGTATATATATCTATCTATTTTCCAGATTGTATGCTGTTGGGGGCCGAGATGGTAGTTCGTGCCTGAAGTCGGTTGAGTGCTTTGACCCTCACACCAACAAGTGGACAGCATGTACGACCATGTCTAAACGTAGAGGAGGTGTAGGTGTCAGCACCTGCAATGGCTTCCTCTATGCTGTGGGAGGGCACGAGGCCCCGGCTTCCAATCCCACCTGTTGTAGATTCGACTGTGCAGAAAGGTAAGCAACCCAATGCAATTGATAGTCATGGTGAGATTGTGCCGTGCGACTGTCAGTAAGGTGGAGATGGTTGTGGTAGGATTGTCGTGATCGTCTCTCTACATTGAAGTTGCTTGTGGTGGGATTGTCAAAATGGCAGGATTGTCAGTATTGTAGAGGTGGTCATGATAGGATTGTCTGCATGTGGTGGAACTGTTGGTATGGTCTTGTTCGGATTGACATTTGTACACACTAAATTGATTAGCACTATGCATGAAAGATTTCCTCCCCTGAACAACATTTGTAATTTTCTACTGATTAAAAAGGAAAAAAATAGTAATAATAATTTCAAATTTTCCTACAAGGGCAGCAATTTGGGGTCAGGGGACAAGTCGATTACATCGACCTCCAGTGTCCAAATGGTACTTATTTTATTGACCCTGAAAGGATGAAAAGCAAAGTTGACTTTGGCAGAATTTGAACATAGCAACAGGTGAAATATTGCTAAGCATTTCATCCAGTGTGCTAAGAATTGTGTGCGTGATAGGTGCAGGCATGGTTGTGTGGTTAGAAGCTTGCTTCCTGATCAAATGGTTAGGAGTTCAGTCTCACTATGTAGTAACCTTGGGCAAGTATCTTGGATTAACCAAAGCCTTTTGAGTGGATTTGGTAGACGGAAACCCGTCGTATATAAATATATGGTATGTGTGGACGTTTTTGTATCAAGGGTTGTCCCCCATTGCCACGTTTACATCCCTGTTTCAATAAAAGAGACCAATAGAATGGAATAAGTACTAGACTTACAACGAATAAATCCTGGAGTCGATTTGTTTGAAGACACTGCTGCAGCATGGCCCACAGTCAAATGAAAGAATATATCCAAGCCCATTGTAAATATATATATTCGTGTAGGAGTAGCTTGCTTGCTTGCCAACCACATGGTTCTAGATTCCATCCCACTGCATGGCACCTTCTACCATAGTCTCAGACCAATCAAAGACTTGTTACTGGATTTGGTAAATGGAACCTGGAAGAAGCCTGTTGTATATATATATATATATATGTGTGTGTGTGTGTTTGTCCCCCCACCATCGCTTGACAACTGATGCTGGTGTATTTACGTTCCCGTAACTTAGCGGTTTGGCAAAAGACACCAATAGAATAAGTACTAGGCTTACAAAGAATAAGTCCTGGGGTCGATTTGCCCGACTAAATGTGGTGCTCCAGCATGGCCGCAGTCAAATGACTGAAACAAGTATAAGAATATACATACATTTCTACACAGCAATGTAATACTGTACTCCGTTTCTTTCTCTACCCCCTCAACAGGTATGACCCCAAAACAGACCAGTGGACTATGATTGCTGCAATGAGTACCCCCCGGGATGCAGTAGGAGTGTGTCTACTCGGAGACAGACTGTACGCCGTCGGCGGATATGACGGTCAACAGTACCTTCATGATGTTGAGTGTTATGACCCAGTGACCAACGAATGGAGCAAGGTAAGTGATGGCGAGCGGTCGGTGGGAGCACTGCATATCTGACTGGCTGTAGGTATACGTACCCAGGCCATTGTAGATGTGTTTGCATGCATAGGTGTTCATAAGTGTGTGTACATGGATAGCTGTAGGTAAGTTGATGTACCACTGGCAACGAACACGATCGGTTGGTGCCTTTTACATGCCACCAGCACATATCCGTGTGTAAATATATATATATGTATGCATGTCTGTTCGTCTATGTATATATAATAGCACTAGGTGGTGCAATTAAGTTAGACATGGCCTGGGCCAATAATAGCCGAAACCTATCAAAAGTATATATATGTACGTATGTGTATATATATATATATACACACACATGAAGCGGTGCTGAAAAGTTCTTGGCTTTCGGTAAAAGTAAAATACAGGAGGATCAGTTAATTATGATTTTATTCAACATATTCCCCTCTCAGACTCCCACACTTATTGCAGTGGTCCTTCAATTTTTCTAAGCCCTGTTAAAGAACTCAGAAGGTTGGGCCTCCAACCAGGTCTTTCGCGATAAACCAAAAGCCTGTTACTTTTCAGCAACCCCTTTTAAATATATGAGGTAAGGAGCTTGCTTCCCAACACATGGTTCCGGGTTCAGTCCCACTGCATGGCACCTTGGGCAAGTGTTTTCTACTACAGCTTCAGGCCATTCAAAAACCTTGTGAATGGATTTGGTAGGTGGAAACTGAAAGAAGACCATCGAGAGAGTGTGTGTTTGTTCACCTCCCACCACTGCTTGTGTAGGTGTTTTTCCTTCCATGTAACTTAGCAGTTCTGCAAAAGAGACTGATAGAATAAGTGCCAGGCTTAACAAAAAATAATAATTGCTGTGGTCGATTTCTTTGGCAAAAATACTTCAAGGCATATACAAACATATATATACATACACCCATACATGGCTGCAGTTCAGTGGCTGAAACAAAGATAGAAGAATAAAAGATGTATAATCGACATAACCCCTCCCCCCCCAAAGGTTTTGCTCTAGCATGATCGCTTGATTGAAACAAGAATAAGAGTTTAAAAAAAGAAAAAATTTTTTTTATGGTAATCCTCACTGTTACTCTGTTTTTTTTTTTTTTAGGCTGCACCACTATGTACCGGCCGAGCTGGAGCATGTGTCGTCCACGTGAGCAGTACCAGCTGACTACGAAGCCACAGAAGAACTTTGGCGTTGCTCAAGAAATGGCCTTCAGGATTCTTCCCCAAAATGCGCCGAAAATTCTCTGTCTTCATCTAATTCCACAGACCAACACACACCATTATACATGCACACGTTATCTGTTTGTGTGTATATTATATTCTAAGTATACACATATACATGAACACTTGCCACAAACATTTATACATACAAACACACATATATATATATACACACACACCTATGTCTCATTCCATTGGTAATGCTATGCTACTTCATAATAATCCTTATTATTGAGATATATATATAAACATATATACATGCACAAATAAATACGTATATATACACACACAACGTTTCTGTGTGTATAGTAGGTAGGTGACTTTTGGCGGCGAGCTGGCAGAACCGTTAGCACACCGGGCGAAATGCTTAGCGGTATTTCGTCTGTCTTTACGTTCTGAGTTCAAATTCCGCCGAGGTCAACTTTGCCTTTCAGGGTCGATAAATTAAGTACCAGCTACACACTGGGGTCGATGTAATCGACTTAATACCTATGTCTGTCCCCTTGTGGGTAATAAAGAAATAGGTAGGTGACTTTACCCCAGCCTACCTATGTCTCATAAATTCTCCCACAGTAAATGAACATACACGCACATAGATATATACACACACACATAAAAACATATATATATATATACATACCCAAAGACAACACAGAACTGATGTGGAAACGGAATCTTCAAATCACTAAAATGAACTTCTTACATTCGACAGACTCTCTCTCTTACTTTGTCTACCTCTCTTTTTTTGAAATGGCAGCTCTAAGGATTGAACCTCAATTGGTGTATATGTGTGTGTGTGGAGTAACAAGTGTGTTGAATTGTATACATAGAGGAAGTGGGTATAAATTTTAAATTCCTGGGAGCTTGTGGCAGGTGATGTAATATATATATGTACGTGTGTGTTTATGAATATATAGTTAAGTATATACATACACCGCTACAAGCATTGGGTCGTTGTTTCTCAGTTTGATTACCATATATACAGATCAGCAAAAGCGACCGATAGAATAAGAACTAGGCTTACAAAGAATACGTCCTGGGGTTGGTTTCTTCAGCTAAAATCCTGTAAGGCAGTGCTCCAGCATGGCTGTGCAGTCAAATGACTCAAGTAAGTAAACCAAAGGATGTGTGTGTGTCTATTCCTGTTTAAAGAACAAACCCAGGGTGAACTGCAATGAGAATGTGGCTGGTCTTGTTTGAGCTGTTGTCTGCCGAAAGCCTTTCTCATGTCCAGACTGTTGTGGATAATGTGGCCAACTCTTTCATGGGAAATCCCAAGAGTCTCAGCTATGACTTTAGCTGGAATCCAGTGGTCCTCGAGAATCAGGCCATGACAGCCACAGCATCAGTTTTGTCCTCTGTGGTCACATGAGTTGGCCGTCCTGGCTGGGGTTCATCTGTGACCTCGACACTCAGATTTTCACTGGAGTAAGATGGGCAACCAGCCTTCAAGGTTTCCTTCTTGTCCCCATAGATTTCCGCTGCTCCTTTGCCTTTCAAATGGAGGAACATCATGACCGCATGTGCTTCAATTTCACTGCAGGAGTTGCCATCATGCATTAAATCTGCAAAAAAAAGAGAACAGTATACCATCATGATCTTTTGCGATACCCTTAAAACCAAGAACTTTTCAGGACCCCTTGTGTATGTATATATATAAAAAACCCACTTGTTATCAATTCAAAATGAACAATTAAATTACATATAATAGAAAAGTTTAAATTAAAAAGTAAAGATTAAGTAAATTACAAAAATAATATAATAGGTATATATATATTCATTATTTTCTAATATACTATATTGTGTGGAATTTGATTTAGTATTTCTAAATTGAATTCTTTTTCCTTGTAAGTTAAGATTTTTTTTTTTCCCCTCAAATAATAATTATATATACACACACATACTGGTGCACTATGGTTAAGAAGTTCGCTTTGCAACCATGAGGCCCTAAGTTCAATCTCACTGTGTGCATAAGGAGAAACTGGGCATTCTGAAGTTCAAAGACCACCTGTGGTGAATAGAATAGAGAAGTAAATAAATATTGAAACACACATTACCCAGGTGAGTGAAGAATCTCCAAACTTGGTCAACAATTTCATTAGCAGGAGAGGTTTGGTTGGTAGCGTTGGATCTGGTGTTCAACGTCAGGTGCTTTTACTACAAACCCACTATACATATATCTTAGGTCCCATGGTTCAGATCTCACTATGGTGAACTTGATCCTTTGATCATTCCTGGGCAGGTGGGTGGAGAAGGGGTGAGAGTGATAACATGAAGTAGTACTAGTCAAAACGGTTTGGGAGCTGCAGGGTTCTGTTTTAATCACCTGGGTCCTTCCCTTATCCCCAATAGCTTCACTATATCATATCTCCTCCTTCGTGGACAGGGTGACCCTCCCCTGATGCATTTGCAGTATTCCTTCATATGAATGTGTGTTAGCCTCAGTGTCCTGCTGGTCCAGTACCCTGTCCCCCCCGCTCCTTGATGAACAGCCTGACCCTTGTTGAAAGGCTGTAGTGGGTAGGAAGGACTTCTCCGTGCATTCTGCAGCCACATTACCTCTACATCTGAGGCCCCCCTTTACTGAGTTTCTCCAAGAGAAACAGATGGGAGTTTGGAAGCAGAGAACCTAGGAAAGGGGTAATACTTTTTCGTTTCGGATTATCCCAGCCTCCTTGAAGCAGAGGTGAGGGGTTCTCATCCTTTTGGGGTCAATGGAATCAACTAGCCATGTCCTCCAAAACTTTAAGCCTTGCGCCACTGGTACAATGACCCCTCCCCAGTCTTCCATCCCTCCCTCTGCCAACTCCTTCTCTCCCCATCACATTTACATTCTGAGTTCAAATCCCACAACGGTCGGCTGTGCCTTTCATCCTTCTGAAGTAGATATAGAAATCAGTGTAAACACCCACTAATTTTATATATACATACCCTTCAATATACACCACACAGCAGCCATGCCACGCGTATACTGTTGCATGAAAGAAGCCCTCCACAACATTGTGTTTTGTATGTAGTATATATACATACACGCAGGTATATTGCATAGTATGCTATATAGATACTATAATTTACTGATCAAATGTGTTTTATATATATATACACACACACAAAATGTAGATACTGTCGGGGAATTATGTTAAGAGCACACATGTCTGGAATACTGAGTCACCTAGAAGATTATTTAATTAGGTAATTGATGTAATATACTAGCCTTGCCCCTCCCCACTAAATTTCATTGTAGAAGGGATGTATATACATGTGTGCGTGTATTTGACTGAGTGATTGTACTGACCTAAAAATAAGGTCCCAGTGATGTGAAGATAATCGGGTCTTATTGTCTTTTTCTGACCCAGTCAGATAAAACCCTTGTCTTTGATGAGGAGACAAAAATTGTAACATCTGGCCATGTTGTAAGAATACAATAAACACCAAATATGTATTAGAATTAAAATAAGGATGCAAGTGTCTGAGGAATATTTACACATTTGTTCTGTTATACAATGATGCATGTAGGTATCCATCCACACCTGCACCACCACTCCACACACAAATTCACAAGTGCATGCGTGTATTTATATATTTTGTGTCACACTAAAAGCCTGTGTGCGGAGGTTACTTTACAGAAAAACAATAGTCTGCCGAATTACTTAAACATTTTACTTACAATGTGTACGCAGCCCTGTTAATTTGGACAACTGGAATATTCATCGCTGGAACCCATGGTTTCACGAAAGCGGTGCTCTGGCATGGTTCTTGGCCGTGATGGCTCTAAAAATGAAATATATTGAAGAAAAAAAAAAAACTAAAAAATTACGGAGGATACACCATATTTTACCTAATTTATATATAATATATCTATATAATATACAATATATATATTATATATATATGTCAACATTAGTGATTCTTTCTCAGTGAATTTTGTGTATATTTGTATTTTTATATATAAATGTGTGAATATATAAATATATGTCTGTGTGAGCTTTATAACTTGTATATACACCCCTTTATTTTATTATTGGTTCGCATATAAAGCAAGATTATATATACATATATATAGTTCAAGTCAGTCTCTTGCTACTCTGAGTTTCACGGGGTCCCCAGGTGAGTACTCTTTCTTCCGATAGTCAGCACTAAACACGAGTGTATGTGTGCATATAAATACACGCAAAGTGGGTTGTTTGCTCCAAGAGTACTCAGAGCTTACCCCCTATACTCTCCACGTAGCTCCATTCATTCACTCAGATGACCAAAAACTGTGATGATGGAAAAATTTCGGCTTATTGTCTCCTGATCAAATTAAAGGGAAGCCAATAGGAGAATGTAAAAGAAACGAAACTCAGAGTAGCAACAAAGCGAATCATAAAACTTTGAAATGAGAAATAAACTATCACTTATTACATTTTAATGAATATTTTTTTTCTTCTCCTGTTTGTACACCCTAGCATATATAGCTAGGTGTATTTTTTATGTAAATATATGCATGCTTGTGAATGTGTGTGTGTACATGTGTTTTTGAAAAAACACTTACATCTATCCGTCATGTTTTTTTTTCATCCAGAAGCTATTTTCCAAAGATTCTATTTGATAACACCCATAAGTACCCCTAATCCACCCCCCAATACAAAAAAATAAGACCAATCTTACAAAAAAAAAAAAACTGACTGAAAGGTAAGTATTTCTATTTTCCAGGTGAAACTTCCACTGTTTTGCTCCATGTGTCTCTGTCTGTGTGTCCTTGCTACTCTATTTTGATCAACACCTCTGAAAAAATTATTGAAAGGGATAAGTCCACCTTGGTAGAAATTGAAACCAGAATGCAAACGAAGGTGAAGTAAAAATTGTGTTCACAGGTGAAGATTCAGTCACACCTCTCCATTCATTAATATACGTACATATATGAAATTCTTATAACACTGCCAAGGTGAACTTTGCCTTTCATCCTTTTGGGGGTTTATAAAATAAAGTACTATTAAAATATTAGGGTCGAAGTCATCATCTTACCCTCTATCCACAAAATTGCCAGCCCTGTGGCCTACGAACCACCATTATTATAATGGAAGGCAGCGAGCTGGCATAATCGTTAACACTCTAAGCAAAACGCTTCATGGCATTTGGTCCACCTTTATGTTCTGAGTTCAAATTCTGCTGAGGTCGACTTTGCCTTTCAGAGTCTATAAAATAAGTACCAGTCATGCACTGGGATCGATGTAATCGACTCCCCTCACCTAAATTTCAGGCCTTGTGCCTATAGTAGAAAGTATTATTACTATCATTGAGGTGGTGAGCTGGCAGAATTGTTAGTACCCCAGGCGAAATGCTTCGTGGTATTTCACACATTGTTAACATCCTGAGTTCAGATTCCACCAAAGTCGACTTTGCATTTCATCCTTTCGGGGTCAATAGATTAAATGCCAGTTACATACTGGGGAAGTCAATGAAATCAACTAGCCCCCTCCCCACCAAAATTTTGGCCTCGTGCCTGTAACAGAAAAGACTATAGCTGGCAGAATCATTAGAACGCCAGACAAAATGCTTTGCGGTATTTCATCTGTCTTTACATTCTGAGGTCAACTTTGCCTTTCATCCTTTTGGAATATTCATCACTGGAACCTATGGTTTCACGAAAGTGGTGAAACACTGGGGTCGATGTAACCGGCTAGTCCCCGACCCCCAAATTTCAGTATGACTGTTATGAAATGGAGGGAAAAGTTAAAGTGAGGGAGACGAGACAGTTGTTGAAGCGGGTGATGATGGGGCATAATGTTCCAGTTATCTCCCCCTGCCCAAACATAACCATTTCTGGTTGTGATGTCTACCTCCACCAGATGGCATGTCCAGGGAATCAAGGCTGCTATGATTATTATTATTGTTTCGTTGTTGTATTGTAAACACTAAAACTTTGCTGAACAAATCAAATTTAGATATACACACACAGATGAGTATATACCTCACTTATATATGCATACAAACACAAGCATATATCTATATATATAATAACAAATTAATAAATAAAACATATACATAATAACAAATTAATAAATAAAACATATGCATATATACATACCTACCTCTACATGCATATATGGGTACAGGACACCAAAAAAACGTCAAACACAAAACCAAGGAAATGGACATGTGTGGGTGAATAACTATCGTGTGCTTTCAATCCATCTTTTACTAAAATTATATATATTTGCTATTTTATTGAAGCCAAAAATACAGATTGCTCTGCATAATCTCAACTGTTCGATAAGCAGTAATGTGGAGATCTGTTTAACAGTTTCTGGAGGTATTTTTCGGCTTCAATAAAATAGTAACTTCCTCTACATTTGGTATTCAAGTACTGCTTTTTCCACCTCAGTGCTTGCAGGTAAATAACAACACACAGAAACAGGTATATATATATACCTCATGCATAAATTCATACATGCAACTAAATACGTGTGCATATATATAGTCATGGTGGCACTCCGTCGGACACGACGATGAAGGTTCCAGTTGATCTGATCCAACAGAGCCACCTGCTCGTGAAATGAACGTACAAGTGGCTGAGAACTCCACAGACATGTGTACCCTTAACCCTATAGTGTTCGCATTATTCTGCCAAAATCAATGCTCTTTTATCCACAGGCGCAGGAGTGGCAAAAGCGTAATGAGAAGAACAAATAATACAGTAATCTAAAGTATGACCCTTATTTAGTTTCTTCTCATCCATCTAAATGCGGTGCTCCAGCATGGCCACAGTCAAATGACTGAAACAAGTTTGTGTGGACATAAGCTCACTCCCTCCATCAGATTGACATTACCTGTACAGGTGCAACAGGTGTTGAAATGATCACAGAGAAGCGTGAAATGAAATGCTTTGCTGAAGAACACCCGGTCTAGGAATCGAACCCACAACCTCGAGTGCAACATGTATAATAAATATAAACAGAAATATTATTTAACAATAAGAAGATTCTAATTTCAATGATAAATTGTTTCGTAGCTTAAAAGCATGTAAGTAATTTATATTATTATATCTAATAATCAATTACGTGCATGCCTGCACTGATGCACAATATCCTTAAAAATAATTCAGAATTTAAGCTATGTCCTCAGGTGAAAGAAAGTCAGAATTTTAAAACTATTTAGAAGACAATAATAATAAAATCATTTTCTCTTGTATATATTACTATAGTTAATAAAATGATACATTAAGGAGCTTTTTTTACTCAGTGCTACAACCAGATTACTTGAATCCATATACTGTTATATATATACACCGGAGTAAACACAGAAATGTGAAACAGGGTGGAAAAAAGAGTACTCAAATACCAGTGGTAGAGTAACACGCTTTATTTAAAGCAGCAGAAAATTCAACAAAACCTGTTACTCTGAGTTTCACGTTCCCATTCGTTGGACAGTTTTTTTCTAGCAAAAACTGTCCGACAAACGGCAACGTGAAACTCAGAGTAACAGGTTTTGTTGAATTTTCTGCTGCTTTACAATAAAGTGTATATATATGTGTATCATCATCGTTTAACATCCGTTTTCCATGCAAGCATGGGTTGGACAATTTGATTGAGGTCTGGCGAACCAGAATTCAATCTGATCTAGCAGAGTTTCTACAACTGGATGCCCTTCCTAACGCCAACCACTCCGAGAGTGTAGTGGGTGCTTTTACATGCCACCGGCACGAGGGCCAGTTTAGTGGTACTGGCAACGGCCACACCCAAATGGGGCTTTCTACGTGCCACCTGCACAGGAGCCAGTCCAGCGGCACTGGCGTCGACCTCGCTCGAATATATCACATGCCACCAGCACAAGTGCTAGTAAGGCGACGCGGTAACGATCACGCTCGAATGGTGTGCTCAAATGTGCCATCGGCACAGAGGCCAGTTTGTTGCTCTGACAATGATCTCACTCGTATGGTACTCTTAGCGCTCCACTAGCAACGGATGCGAGTCACCGAGTTTGATTTCAACTTCGATTTCACTTGCCTCAACTGGTCTTTGCAAGCATATATACACACACATATATATATATATACACACTCACCTACATACATGAGAATATCTACACTACAACAACACCAGCAGCAATAACCATCAAAAGTGAATATTTGTCTTTGTTTTCCTATTTCTCTGTTAGTGAAACCTTGCACTAAATAACTACATGTATGTAGATTTGTACATGTTTGTGTGTATAATTATATACACACACATATATATATACCTATGTATATGTGTGTATATATAATGTGACGTGCGTCATTTTTTTTCTCCTATAAATGTGATTTATATCTGTTTTTTCAATGCTTGCATGGGTTAGATATCGTTTTGTGTATATATAAATATATATACATACATGTGCACACACACACGCATATATATATGCACACACATATATATGGGTACAAAAAATTCAGGGTGAATACTTGATAATTGTAAGCACCTGTATATGCCGTTTAGTGGTGTAGGTGATAGAGTATATTTATCAAAATAAAAACATGATGCAAAGGATTTAGTGGTACATATGTTTCTGGCTTTTATTAGACGGTTTATATCAATGCATAATTGATGTAATTTGCATGTCAAAATTATGCATTGATATAAACCGTCTAATAAAAGCCAGAAACATATGTACTGCTAAATCCTTTGCATCATGTTTTTATCTTGATAAATATATATGTACAGTTGTGCATATATATAGTGTATGTGTGTATATATACACATGCTTTACACAAATATACAGACAGATGTTATATATAATATAAACACCTGCTCATAAGAGATCAGCCCCTTTAGTATTGTAAGTGGTCCCTAAGAAGAATAAAAAAAAAAAACCCGGGAGGACTACTTGGGTCCCCCTACCCCCCACTTCACATCTTTAAATCTCCACAACCGTTCAGTGTAACGTATATATACATATATATATATATAAATAAAGGAAACTTTTGGAAAAGTTTTTAAAAAAATAATAATAAAAAAGAAAGAATGAAAGAGAGTAAAGATATCCTAATGTACTAAAGAGAAGGTGGGGTGGGGTGCTTCCACTAAATGAAATATGATATTGATGGTTATGATTATGATGATGATGTTGAAGCGGATTATCATTATCGTTACTATGATAATGACGATCGTAATAAAGACAGTTTTTTAATTTTGGAAATAAACATGTATTCTTTTTCTGGATTCGTGTATTTGGCTTTTTTTTTTATTACTTCCGCTTTAGCAAAGGCGGAGGTATTGTTTTCAGTTGCATTTGTTTGTTCGTGGACAAGATATCTCAAGAACCACTGGATGGATTTGGATGAAACTTTCAGGGATGTTTGGCCTCATGGCTGGCACGAACTGGTTACATTTTGGGATCAATCCAACACTGGACAAGGATTACTCTTACCTGTTTCAGTCATTTGACTGCGGCCATACTGGAGCACCGCCTTTTAGTCGAGCAAATCGACCCCAGGACTTATTCTTTGTAAGCCTAGTACTTATTCTATCGGTCTCTTTTGCCTAACCGCTAAGTTACGGGGATGTAAATACACCAGCTTCGGTTATCAAGCGATGTTGAGGGGACAAACACACACATGCATATATATATATACGACGGGCTTCTTTCAGTTTCCGTCTACCAAGTCCACTCACAAGGCTTTGGTTGGCCCGAAGCTATAGTAGAAGACACATGCCACGCAATGGTACTTAACCCAGAACCGTGTGGTTGGTAAGTAAGCTACTTACCACACAGCCACTCCTACGCCTATGGATTCTCAATTATTTTTTACTTAATTTTTGAGAGAATAACTTATTTACCTAAGCCTTAACATAATCTCCTCCGAAACGGTTACCTTGTGCAGCAATACACAGGTCTCAGTGTTCCTGCCACTTTTGGAATCTGGCCTGGAAGTTGATTTCCATAAATGAGTCGAGGGCCTTGCATTTCGGCAATTTCAACCAATCACTGGCGTCTATTGAGTTAAAAAGCATATTCATACGGCACAGAATGTTTTGTACCTCAATGGACGTCAGTGATTGGTTGAAATTGCAGAAATTGAACAACAAATATCTTACAAACTGTAGAATTTTCTCAATAAAGCCAAGAGAAAAAGATGTTTTTTAAACACATTCTACCAGTATATGAAGTTTAAAAGTGTTTAGTTACGTGGAAATTATTTTAAAAACTGCCGGTCAAACCGAAAAGATCTGAGGCACCTGTGCCTCTTGAAACATTGTGTATGACTCATTGCCTTGTTGCCATAAGCTTGCCAAAGAAGCTCGATGTCTCTAGTAGACTTCCAAAGTTTAATGCAAAATCTCATGTTGACTCTTTGTTCCAACTCCCTCTTTTACTCGTTTCAGTCATTTGACTGCGGCCATGCTGGAGCACCGCCTTTTTTTTTTTTTATAATCGAGCAACTCAGCATTGGTTGTCAAGCAATGCTAGGGGGACAAACACACACACGCATATATATATATATATATATACGACGGGCTTCTTTCAGTTTCCGTCTACCAAATCCACTCAGAAGGATTTGGTTGGCCGGAGGCTATAGTAGAGGACACTTGCCCAAGGTGCCACGCAGTGGGACTGAACCCGGAATCATGTGGTCGGTAAACAAGCTACTTACCACACAGCCACTCCTGCAGACTACAGCATCCACGTAATCACACAAATTTCGCAACATGTGAAGTAAACAGTGATGCTACTCAGCCTCATGTAGGTCACTGCTGGCTCTTGGGGTGCATGCAACCATGTGTTGCCATGCTACAGAATTAGTCTCTTTTACTTGTTTCAGTCATATGACTGCGGCCATGCTGGAACACCGCCTTTGAAAAAAATGCTTACAGCACCTAGGTTTCCCAAGCGGTCACCCATCTAAGTACTAACTAGGCTCGATGTTGCTTAACTTCGGTGATCGGATGAGAACCGGTGCTTTCAACATGATATGGCCATAAGCAAAAGTCTGGGAACTTTTCGCTACCAGCTCACAGCACAAACATTTGACCACTATAAACGAATCATTTATGCAGTCTGGTCAGCAATGAATTGCAGACCCGGCGTGCTAACGTTTCTGCCAGCTCGTCACCTTTCACAAACTGAAATATTACAGGTAGACATGTTCCAGCAAAAACTATGGGACAACAACGGAGACATAACCACAATCTTTCGCATATAGTGAGAAAATTACAAAGTGCACCATATGTACTTATTAAACAGCCGCCAGTTTACAATAAAAGAGTGTCAAGCAAAATATATTCTTCAAACTCGCCTTTAAAATATTTTATGAATGGCTTACCTGTGAGTTACCTCCCCGGAAAAAATGTTTTCGTTTGCAGAGTTCTCTCCCTTAAACTTTTTATCAGGTCGTCTATTTTTTCAATGAAAAGCTATTTGAGTGGATCCTAGAAAAGAACAAATTAACGTTTATATATTTATTACTAGCACTATCGCCCGGCGTTGCTCGGATTTGGAAGGGAAATAACTATATAAGCATTTTTAGAGAGTTATAGCCAAAAAATAGCAAAAAGATGCATTAAAATGGAAAAAAAATGATGGTAAATTTTTTTTTAATCGTTCACTCATCGTAGACATTTTTAGAGAGTTACTTCCCTTATATAATAGCGAAAAAATGCATTAAAATGGAAAAAAATTATGGTAAATTTTTTTTTAAATCGTAGACGCGCGCTAATGCCCAGAAGGGCTCGATATGAGTCACGACTATAAGATACCCGGTTTTGGTTAAACTGCACCGCAAAATGTGGGAGTAGTTAGGAATCTAAATCGTAGAAGACAGACACCACACAACTTCTCTTTATATATTGTAAATTACGAGGTACATGGCTGAAAATACTGAAGAAGCTTGTACTTGGAATGTAAACTTTAGTTGGACTTAGTTTTACACTGTCCATTAGACAGATGACAACAAAATGTAAGCATTTGGCAGGATTGGTACGGTTCTTCAAGTTATGGGACAACGAATTTTTATTTATTTATATACTCTCTCTTTCACTCGTTTCAGCCATGCTGGAGCACCGCATTTAGTCGAGCAAATCGACCCCAGGACTTATTCTTTGTAAGCCCAGTACTTATTCTATCGGTCTTTTTTGCCGAACCACTAAGTGACGGAGACGTAAACACACCAGCATCGGTTGTCAAGCAATGCTAGGGGGACAAACACAGACACACAAACATATATATATACATATATACGACAGGCTTCTTTCTACCAAATCCACTCACAAGGCATTGGTCGGCCCGGGGCTATAGCAGAAGACACTTACCCAAGATGTCACGCAGTGGGACTGAACCCGGAACCATGTGGTTGGTTAGCAAGCTACTTACTACACAGCCACTCCTTATATACATATTAGAGGGAAATCACTATGTGAACACCCTTATGCTAGAAATAGATCCGCTATGGTCTTACCACTAAAAAATGTTCTCAAGAAAAATTTAGCAAAACAACTTTTATAAATTTTATATATATATATAGAGAGAGAGAGAGAGCCTATGCATTCACATTAATTTCGTTTAAGTAGGTAACAATCTCTGAGTTGATTATATCGACTCCAGTGCGTAACTGGTATTTAATTTATCGATTCCGAAAGGATGAAAGGCAAAGTCGACCTCGGCGGAATTTGAACTCACAACGTAACGCAGACGAAATACCTATTTCTTTACTACACAGAAGGGACAAAGGGATTAAGTCGATTACATTGACCCCAGTGCGTAACTGGTACTTATTTAATCGACACCGAAAGGATGAAAGGCAAAGTCGACCTCGGAGGAATTTGAACTCAGATCGTAAAGACAGATGAAATACCTATTTCTTTACTACCCACAAGGGGCTAAACACAGAGAGGACAAACAAGACTATATCGACCCCAGTGCGTAACTGGTACTTAATTTATCGACACCGAAAGGATGAAAGGTAAAGTCGACCTCGGCGGAATTTGAACACAGAACGTAACGGCAAACGAAATACTGCTAAGCATTACGCCCGGTGCGCTAACGTTTCTGCCATCTCGCCGCCTTTAATTATAATAATAAGGACCGCAAGAGACAAAACCAGTAGCAAAAGAATAGCAGCAGCAGCAATAGCCACAACATTTGATTATAAGTTATTTCCTTGTGCGTTTCTTCTACTTTGAAACTGTTTTCTGTGTACTTTGCAGATGAGTCAGTTTTATAATTAGAAAACATTTCAAGTTCCTGTGGGAATGAAACAGGAAAGAAAGGGAAAAAAAATATATATTTATATTTCCACCATGAAAGAGTTATTAGAGCTATTTAAGCACAGCCACACACACTCATGTTATTACTAATTTTGCCTCGGACCTCAATTTTCACCAGACAACTTAGAACATAGTCAGGTTGCTACAGTGAGTTGTCTGACTATCTGTCTCTCTATATTTTCTATACTCTTACTCTCCTTTACTTCTTTTACTTGTTTCAGTCATTTGACTACGGCCAGGCTGGAGCACCGCCTTTAGTCAAGCAAATCGACCCCGGGATTTATTCTTTTGTAAGCCTAGTACTTATTCTATCGGTCTCTTTTGCCGAACCGCTAAGTAACGGGGAGGTAAACACACCAGCATAGGTTGTCAAGCGATGTTGGGGGGACAAACACACACATATATATATATACATATATACGACGGGCTTCTTTCAGTTTCCGTCTACCAAATCCACTCACAAGGCTTTGGTCGGCCCGAGGCTATAGTAGGAGACACTTGCCCAAGGTGCCACGCAGTGGGACTGAACCCGGAACCATGTGGTTGGTAAGCAAGCTACTTACCACACAGCCACTCCTGCGCCTATATTCTTTTGTTTCAGTCATTTGACTGCGGCCATGCTGGAGCACCGCCTCTAGTCGAGCAAATCGACCCCAGGACTTATTTTTTGTAAGCCTAGTACTTATTCTATCGGTCTCTTTTTGCCGAACCGCTAGTTTACGGGGATGTAAACACGCCAGCATCGGTTGTCAAGCGATGTTGGGGGGGGGGGGAGACAAACAAACATGACTGAAACGAGTAAAAGAGTAATATCTGCTTTTCAATAAAGTATATAGCTTCCGTCTACCAAATCCAGTTACGAAGCTTTGGTCGGCCCGAGGATATAGCAGAAGACACTTGCCCAAGGTGCCACGCAGTGGGACTGAACCCGGAACCATGTGGTTGGTAAACAAGCTACTTACCACACAGCCACTCCTACACGACAGGCTTCTTTCAGTTTCCGTCTACCAAATCCACTCAGAAGGCTTTGGTCGGCCCAAGGCTATAGCAGAAGACACTTGCTCAAGTGCCACGCAGTGGGACTGAACCCAGAACCATGTGGATGGGAAGCAAGCTACTACCACACAGCCACGCCTGCGGTAGATTATATTCGGACATGTAAATTAGCGTCGGAAATCTTTCCCAGGAGAAAAGCATTATTATGAGCGTTTGTTTCTAGAATAAAGGTTGTGATTATCCGCCAATATTTTGGTACTACTTAAGAAGAGTGGGCCCGGTTCGTACATCCGCGCAAGCTAGTCGTGACTAGTCGATCATTACTTTGAGTTTTTCTGTTTTATTTACTTTGCTAGGTAGTTGTAGGATCGACTAGTCACGACTAGCTAGCGCGAGTACGCACCGGGACGAAATACCTATTTCTTTAATACCCACAAGGGGCTAAACACAGAAGGACAGACAAACGGATTAAGTCGATTACATCGACCCCAGTGCGTAACTGGTACTTATTTAATCGACCCCGAAAAGATGACAGGCAAAGTCGACCTCGGCGGAATTTGAACTCAGAACGTAAAGACAGACAAAATACCTATTTCTTTACTACCCACAAGGGGCTAAACACAGAGGGGACAAACAAAGGGATTAAGTCGATTATATCGACCCCAGTAACTGGTACTTATTTAATCGACCCCGAAAGGATGAAAGGCAAAGTCGACCTCGGCGGAATTTGAACTCAGAACCTAACGACATGCTAACGTTTCTGCTAAGCTCGCTGCCTTAACAAAATATAGTAAAAAAACATCGTATTTATTGGGGAGATGTACTCGCATAGCAATTGATTTGATCTGAGATTGTGTGCTGGAACGAAAACAATTGCAGCGTGGAAGGTGTTTATAAGCCATTTAAGAAACACACAAAAGCCGTTCGATTCACTTCAACATTTAAGTTTAATTTGTCGAAATCTCAGCACAGATTTTATCGACGAAAATATTTTGGCAAATTAAACTTAAATGTTGAAGTGAATCGAACGGCTTTTGTGTGTTTCTTAAATGGCTTATAAACACCTTCCACGCTGCAATTGTTATCGTATTTATTATCCGTTTGTTATTGATATAAAAAAAAATAATTTACTCACGAATTTCAATAAGAAACCTGGTGTCGTCCATCTTCTATAAGTTTCTCAGAATTTCCAACTCGTAAATTGTTTTCCAAATGAATATCAGTTAATCTCGACCATTATTTTCATTCAAGAAAAAGAGTCATTCGCATTTATGCGTTCTACCAAAGAATGGTGGAATATCTTCTCACAAAGTACATTACTTTCGGGTTGTGTTCTTCAACCAGAGTTCCATAAAAATCCATCAAAGATTCTTTAAATTTTTACCGAAGAAATTCATCACCCTGGAGTTCCATTTGCAAAATTAGCCATAAGGGGATGTCTGTGAAGATTAAAATCTTCTTTCCTAGCTCAAAAGCCATTAAATCTGGAGTTCAGTTCTTTTCTCAGCTCATTTAAACTCTACAACAAAATCATCATATCTAGACGTTGACCCGTGAATGGCTAGTGAGGGGAAATGGAAAGCCATCACCAGTCCCGAGTTGATTATTCCAAATTTGAAAACCTTTGATGCGAGAATACCTCTCATGGATTAACTGATTTTGTTTTTACAATTTTAAATTATTTAAATGTGTAGAGATAGCCACGAGGAATGCAAGGTTACAAAGTCAGTGATCTTTCAATTCGGGAACAAATTTGTATCTTTTCGGTTTGACCGACAGTTTTTTCTAGCTGTGTCATATGAAATTGTCTCCCATAATTATGACCCTAGTATCGATCAATTGCATTTCAATCTGTTTTAGGGTAGGGAGAAGGGTATCTTTTTTCTTCACAAACGTAAATACTTTTTTCTTCACAAATGTAAATAAACCCAATCTGTTTCTTAAACGAGCGACATATTCATACGGCACAGAATGCTTAACTCAATAGACGTCATTGAGTGGTTGAAATTGAAGGAAAAAAACAACAAATATCTTCCAAACTATAGAATTTTCTCAATAAAGCCAAGAGAAAAAGATGTTTTATAAACACATTCTACCAGTATACGAAGTTTAAAAGTGTTTAGTTACCTAGAAATTATGTTAAAAAACTGCCGTTCAAACCGAAAAGATCCAATTCTTCCTTTAATTTGGCACGAAAGCTTATCTTTGACCCAACCATTGCTGGGGCTCCGTCCGTTGCTTCACTGACGAGTTTTTCAAGTGGAAGACTCAACTTCGAGGCTGTTTTCTTCACTTCTCCATAAATTTTATATCCCATAACTGTCTTTCGTTGACTGAACAGTAATTCTTCGATGATATTAAATGACTCAATACCATATTTGAAAATTGCCAGTTGAATCGAATCGAACATGTCAGAGCTTAACCAGTGAAAAATACAAAACCAAAATGTCTTATTTAAAATTTTTTTTTTCTGTGAGCGTATATCTGCTGCAATTTCTTCAACCCGTCTTGTTTTGGTCCTGCGAGACAAACTAATCTTGACAAACACACCAAACTTTACCAGACACAAAATTCCAGCCATTAATAAAAGACTTTTACAAGCCGGAATAATTTTTTGAATGTTTTGTCACTCGTAACATGTACAATCTTTTTGAGTCTTATTTAAATTCTTGGTAAAAAGCGTATTTAGACGGCCGACCTGTTTCTTGAAGGATTCCATTTCTTGATGTGTAATGTCATTTCATATTAAATTCTTTAAAAGCGAAGATTCAAATCGTACTATATTTCCTTTGTTCGCTATTTGTTAAATTCGCAGGCTCTGCCATCAATAATGAACAGAATTCTACTTAAAAACATAATTAAAGGTAAAGTTCCATTACATGTACCGAACAAGAGGTTCTGCGAGCAACAGATTTCCTTCCAGTAAATGTTTGTTTCAGTTTTCGGCACTGTCCCTGACGTCACTTCCTCTTAGTCATTATCCATTGGGGGGTCGATAAACGGGGTCAGCTAAATTGGGTCAAATGCAAAAGGGGATCGAAAAGGCGGCGAGCCTGCCAATTAGCGCGCCAAACGAAAATGCTCAGAGGTACTCCGACCGCAAAGACGTCCCGGGGAAGCGAACCTCCCCAGGACGTCACGGCGGACGAAATACACCTAAGCAATTCCGTCCGACGCGCTAAACGACCGGGCCAGCTTGCCGCCACTGAAAAATTGTGTAATTAAGAGATATTTAAGTTTAAAAAAAAAGAAGAAAAATTGAAGGCTGTACGTGGAACTAGACATAGATATTCTACCATTATCCCCATAACATCCTTTAACTTTTTCTCTCAAAATGGGTTTTTTTTCTTCAACCCAGTTTTGCTTTCGCTTCTATTCAAAGCAGAATGCTTTTGCATCCAGACTCTCCTAAAAACCACACATATATAATATAAATTTATACATACCTACGTAAATATGTATATATACATGCATATATGGGTACAAGACATCAAGAACACAACGAGAAACGAACTTTTGGGGGGACAAAAAAAAAATACAGATATACATATACGACGGGCTTCTTTGATCCCACATCAGGTTGTATTGTCCCCTCTATGTTCGCCCCTTGTGGGTAATAATAAAACAATTAGCGCGCCAAACGAAAATGCTCAGAGGTACTCCGACCGCAAAGACGTCCCGGGGAAGCGAACCTCCCCAGAACGTCACGGCGAACGAAATACACCTAAGCATTCCGTCCGGCGTGCTAAACGACCGGGCCAGCTCGCCGCCACTGAAAACTTGTGTGAAAATAACACATTTAAGTTTAAAAAAAAAAAAAAAGAAAAAAAATTGAAGGCTGTCCGTGGAACTAGACATAGATATTCTACCATTATCCCCACAACATCCTTTAACTTTTTCTCTCAAAATGGGTTTTTTTTTCTTCAACCCGGTTTTGCTTTGACTTGTATTCAAAGCAGAATGCTTTTGCATCCAGACTCTCCTAAAAACCACACATATATAATATAAATATATACATACATACCCACGTAAATATGTATATGGTACAGGATATAAAAAAAAAAACGGGATCTTTTCCTTTTGAACGGCACTTTTCAACACAATTTCTAGTTAACTAAACACTTTTAAACTTCGTATACTGGTAGAATGTGTTTAGAAAACATCATTTTTTCTCGGCTTTATTGACAAATTCTATAGTTTGTAAGATATTTCGACAATTTTAACCATTACGTCCATTTAGGTAAATAACATTCTGTGCATAATGAATATGTCCCTCGTTTAAGAAACAGATTGGGTTTATTTACATTTGTGAAGAAAAAAAGATACCCTTCCCCCCACCCCTAACTAACCCTAACCCTAAAACAAATTGAAATGCAATAAATCGATACTAGGGTCGTAATTCTGGGTGAAAATTTCATATGACACTGCTAGAAAAAACTGCCGTTCAAACCGAAAAGATCCAAGATGTTTTATAAACACATTCTACCAGTATACGAAGTTTAAGTGTTTAGTTACCTAGAAATTACGTTAAAAAACCGCCGTTCAAACCGAAAAGATCTTAATATAGAATAATAGTTGCCCTAGTATCGATCTACTGCATTTCAATCTGTTTTAGGGTTAGGGGTGGGGGTAAGGGTATCTTTTTTTCATCACAAATGTAAATAAACCCAATCTGTTTCTTAAACGAGGGACATATTCATACAGCACAGAATGTTTTTTTTACCTCAATGGACGTCATTGATTGGTTGAAATTGTTGAAACTGAAGAAAAAAAACAACAAATATCTTACAAACCATAGAATTTTCTCAGTAAAGCCAAGAGAAAAAGATGTTTTATAAACACATTCTACCAGAATACGAAGTTTAAAATTTTTCCGTTACATAGAAATTATGTTAAAAAACTGCCGTTCAAACCGAAAAGATCTTAATATAGTATAATATAAATATACATACACACATGGATGGAAGCACTCCGTCGGTAATGACGATGAGGGTTCCGGTTGATCCGATCAACGGAACAGCCTGCTCGGGAAATTAACGTGTAAGTGGCTGAGCACTCCACAGACACGTACACCCTTAATGTAGTTCTCGGGGGATATTCAGCGTGACACAGAGAGTGACAAGGCCGGCCCTTTGAAATACAGGTACAACAGAAACAGGAAGTAAGAGTGAGAGAAAGTTGTGGTGAAAGAGTACAGCAGGGATCACCACCATCCCCTGCCGGAGCCTCGTGGAGCTTTAGGTGTTTTCGCTCAATAAACACTCACAACGCCCGGTCTGGGAATCGAAACCGCGAGTCCGCTGCCCTAACCACTCGGCCATTGCACCTCCACATACACACATACAGTGTATATTTATAAGCATTGCAAAAACAAAAGTGGCAATCTTTCGTCTCTAGTAGACCTTTCCGTCGATTTCCGTAAAAAAACTTCTTTTTTTTTTTTTACATATGGGCTTGCGGGAACTTTTGAAGTAATGAGAGCGAAAGAGACTAAGAGAAAGCGATTGTATGACGAGGGAAGTTCTTTTGAAGTTACCGTGCATGTGAAGCATTGATGTACATGTGTGTGTGTGTGTGTTTGATGGGGTGTGTGAGACAGACAGTATGTTGTGTAAGTGAAGTGCTTCTGTTAGTGTGTGTGAAGAGACAGAGTAATGTGTGAAAGAAGGAGATAACTGAAATTTTTTACTCGGTGTATGTGTATATGTATGTATATTACTTCAAAAGTTCCCGCAAGCCCATATGTAAAAAAAAAAAAAATTTTACGGAAATCGACGGAAAGGTCTACTAGAGACGAAAGATCGCCACAAAAGTCCATTTGTGACTTATAAACCACGTTTAAGATTCTCCCTGCATTTGCAAACAGCCAATAGCAAAAAGCTATGTGGGAGACTTTCGTAGCGACAAACTGTTATAAGGCTGTTGGTGGTGAGAGCTCGGAGGAGGCCTTGAAGTTGGTGGTGTTAGCATGAAGTGTTACGAAAGTGTGTTTGTGGGACACAGACGCTCCACTTGACCCTCACCACTTAAACAACATCCGGACACATATACACACACTCTGGCAGAGAAAATAAGAAAATATACAGATTTAAACGAAAACCTCTGACTGTTGTTGTATAGGTCTTCCAGTTGTGACCGTCCTGTCTTTTATTCTGGCCTTGTGTATCTAGGACTACATTATGTAATGTACATCCTGTACACTTATGTTCAAAGGTCTTCCAGTTGTGACCATCCTGTCTTTTATAGCCCAAGGTCAGTCCTGATCTAGTACACCTATGTTCAAAGGTCTTCCAGTTGTGACCATCCTGTCTTTTATTCAGGCATTGTGTATCTAGGACTACATTATGCAATGTGTCCATTTTGGTTGTATAGCCCAAGGTCAATCCTGATCCAGTACACCTATGTTCAAAGGTGCTCCAGTTGTGACCATCCTGTCTTTTATAGCCCAAGGTCAATCCTGATCCAGTACACCTATGTTCAAAGGTGCTCCAGTTGTGACCACCCTGTCAGTCCTGATCCAGTACACCTATGTTCAAAGGTGCTCCAGTTGTGACCATCCTGTCTTTTATAGCCCAAGGTCAATCCTGATCCAGTACACCTATGTTCAAAGGTGCTCCAGTTGTGACCACCCTGTCAGTCCTGATCCAGTACACCTATGTTCAAAGGTGCTCCAGTTGTGACCATCCTGTCTTTTATAGCCCAAGGTCAATCCTGATCCAGTACACCTATGTTCAAAGGTGCTCCAGCGAACTGCCATGCTTCACGGTAGTGAAACATGGGCTGTGACTGCAGAGGACATGCATAGACTTGAAAGGAATGAAGCTAGCATGATCCGCTGGATGTGTAATGTCAGTGTGCACGCACGACAATGGGTAAGCACCCTGAGAGAACTGCTGGACATAAGAAGCATCAGATGTGGTGTGCAAGAGCGACGCTTGCGATGGTATGGTCATGTACTGCGGATGGATGAGGAGAGATGTGTGAAGAAGTGCCACTCCCAAACAGTTGAAGGTATCAGGGGGATGCTGTGACTGCAAAGACCCGGGCTGCTTCCTGCACCAGTTCCGCATAGCCCCCTGCCCATTCAAAGTACCTTGGATTCCAGAACATCCCACTGTGCTTGAGGAGACCTGTTGAGTCAAGTACATGAACATGAACGTTGAAATAAATATCAATGGAAATAGTAGTTGTGATACGTGTGCCGGTGGCACATAAAAAGCACCATCCGAACGTGGCCGATACCAGCGCCGCCTCGACTGGCTTCTGTGCCAGTGGCACATAAAAAGCACCATCCGAATGTGGCCGATGCCAGCGCCGCCTTGACTGGCTTCTGTGCCAGTGGCACATAAAGAGCACCATCCGCACATGGCCGATGCCAGCGCCGCCTTGGCTGGCTTCCGTGCCGGTGGCATGTTAAAAGCACCAACCGATCGTGGCCGATGCCAGACTCCCCTGGCAGGTGGCACGTAAAAAGCACCCACTACACTCGCGGAGTGGTTGGCGTTAGGAAGGGCATCCAGCTGTAGAAACTCTGCCAGATCAGACTGGAGCCTGGTGCAGCCTCCTGGCTTCCCAGACCCCGGTCGAACCGTCCAACCCGTGCTAGCACGGAAAACGGACGTTAGATGGTGATGATGATGATGATATATATATACAACTCTAAATAAGGGCAAAAGAAAAAAATTTCTATGGGTATAGTTTTTTATGACTATACCCACTCTGATTTCTGTCGACTCCCTCAGCCCCCTTCCTAGCAGGCACTACTCCTTGTTCTTTTGACCTTAGATATACAAAGATTTGATAAACTAGTCTATATATATATATATATATATATATATATGTTTGTTCCTTCTCGAGCCATGCCTGGCTCATTAGGGCCGGTTTCTTTGGCGTATAGGTTCCCCACCTGTACGGGACGCCGGTACATCGCAGGTGAGCTGCAAGATGCAGGAGGAAAGAGTGAGAGAAAGTTGTGGTGACGAAAGAGTCAACAGAAGTTTCGCCATTACCTTCTGCCGGAGCCGCGTGGAGCTTAGGTGTTTCGCTCATAAACACACACACCGTCCGGTCTGAGAAACGAACTCGCGATCCCTCAACTGCAAGTCTGCTACTCTAACCACTAGGCTATGTGCCTCCACACACACACACACACACACACACACACATACATACATATATATATATATATATATATAAAGTTAATTCAAACAAGAAAGCACAAAAAAACACAACAACGCGAGGACGTGGAACAAATATAGTATTATTGGACGCTCAGGAAAGAAGGAGGGTTTAA
>NW_021834261.1:0-5000 GCF_006345805.1 Octopus sinensis
CTCACCTGCGACGGACCGGCGTCTCGTCCAGGTGGGGAACCTATACACCAAGGAAACCGGGAAACCGGGGCTTATGAGCCAGGCATGGCTCATATATATATATATATATATATATATATATTCGCTAGCCACTACACCTTCTTTATTTTCTCTCTTTGTTTCTTTCTGTGTTCCTTTCTGTGGAAGAGCGTAGGCTCAAAACGTTAAAGACTTCTTCACTTCCCGAGCGTTATACTAATACATCTGTTGGTTGTCTACACCACCTGTATTCCTCTTTTATTTTGTATTGGGGTTTTTTCTGTAAATTCTCCCCATATAGTTGTGTCTAGGGAGAGTCATTCTATTTTGGTGCCTTATAGTTTAACACATTCACCGGTAAAATTTCCAATTAATTTTTTTTTTATTTTTCTAAAATTTTCGTTGCGTCTTGCAAACTTTTCTGGAGAGTCAAAACTACGGAAAAGGTTGCAGGACGTAACGAAAATTTTAGAAAATAAAAAAGAAATAAGTGGAAATTTTACTGGTGAGTGTGTTAAATTGTAAAGTACTAAAAGAGAATGGCTCCCCAGACACAACTGAATATTCTTCAACACACGAATCACATAATGACTCTTGCAAACCAAATCCCAAAACGAAATACGTACATACATACATACAACATACATATATATATATACATCTTACATATACATATACATATATATATATATCTTATATATTATATATATATATATATGATATATATATAATACTATGTATATATATATATATGATATATATATATATATATATATATATAATATATATATATATATATATATATATATATATATATATATATGCATAGCTCAGTAGTTAGAACGTCGGCCCACAATCATGAGGTAGTGAGTTTGTTTTTCTAACCGAGCTGTGTGTTGTGTTCTTGAGCAAGACCCTTTATTTCACGTTGCTCCAGTTCACTCAGCTGTAGAAATGAGTTTCAACGTTACCTGGACTTGTGCCTTGTGGGGTAACTTTCTACGTGCAATCCATGGTCATTCATGGCCGAAGTCTGTGTATGTGTGTGTGTGTGTGTGTGTGTGTGTGTATATATATATAAATATTAAATATATATATATATATATATATATATATATATATATATATATATATATATATATATTGTAAAAAATGAAGTTCGAAAATGCTGCTATATTATACAATTTTTAATTTTTATATATACATTATAACATGTTTCAGTTCCTGAAATGAACCTTATCAAAAAAGTATATATAAAAAAAGACAGTTCATGCCGTCAAACACAAGAAATTCATTTATAATACCAACGGAGTCAGACATCTTAGAGTTCATGTATAGTTGATATATAGTTTGAAGTAAGTTCATTCATGCTATATGTTCAAAGGTTCGATGCAGTGGCCCACGGTGGCGTGGCGATACGTATTCAATACAAAAAACAGATCAAAGTGGTGGTGGAAAGCAGTCAATACAGAAGATTGATGTTTCCGAAAGAGCGAGGAATTCATTTTTACCTTAAGCAATTGTGATGACCCATGGTGGGTGTTCGCTGGGTGGTTTCTATATATATGTATATATTATATATATATATATATATATATATGATATATATATATATATATATATATATATACATATATATATATATCAGGTTGGCCAAGAAGGTACTGGAGTCCACTGTCTCTGGTTCACTATGACTCACAAAAAACTCAGAGAAGGCGCTGTTCAAAAATTGCGCACATCTACTTAGAATCGAATAGTACGCGCGCGTCGTTCGTAGTCTTTCAAAGAGCTCCGTCTCGTCTCTATCATCCAAACCCAATGAACGGCTTTTATTTCCACGTGTCTAAGAGCACATGCTTCAACTCTGATTATATAAGCTTCATGTTTTGTTCATATTGAAGAAGTAGCTCAGCACCATTTTCCATCGCTTCTACATCGGTCATGATGACTTTCCTAAACGATTATTCAAATCTGCTGGTTAGTTTCCCTCAACTGTATTGTTCTCTGTTGGTAGCTATTCACTTTGCCCTGAAGTTATTTAGTCTTTTCAGGACGACCCACCGCTTGTTGTTGACAATCGGCCCCTGTCAATACCTGGTTAACTACGTCACGCGTCCAGTTGATGCAGGTTTCCAGCGCCAGAAACAATATGGTTAACTTTTAATGACCGAGCTCCTGTATATGCGTTATATCTAGATTGACTGTGTATATTACATAACTGTTTGTTAAACTGAGCCCTATGGTTATAGAAAAACTATTGTCTTTAACCCTTGATTTCACAAATACTCTATCGATATCTGATTTTCCATTGCTCGATATGGGCTGTTCATATCCTAGTTGGCACATTGTAAAAGTCCAATGTGAACCTGTCACACAGCTGGAACTCCCTAAACAGGTTTAAAGGGATTTTACGACCGCCCACAGTTATTCCTACACTATCTCAGAAACTCCCTCACATCCTGGTTAATACAGATGGGAATGTTACCAATCTTAAACAAATTTCAATAAACATTTGTCAGAAGAGAAATAAACAATTTTGGCGTATTTCCAGACGGTTATCTGAGATGCCATACCAGTCACCCTTGAGACGTTCTCAACAATGCTTCTGAAATCCTAAAGACCCCTCATTACCCTGTCCTAGCTGGGGAATATGCTATTAATTGTCTAACGACGTCGCTTTTGCGACTGTAATGTCCAGGATTACGAAACTGTCATCTAAGTCCTGGAATGTAGTCTGTATCTCAATTTCCAACCGTTTTTTACAATACTCCACTCGCTTCTGTCGAAAGCAGTGTCAGGTTGGTGAAGTAGGCCCTTAAGTTCGCCCTCTTTCTCCGAGGCTGCACTATTCCTAAACAGTCAAACAAGGTGCAACAAGAAAACGGTATTAATGTACCAGGAACCGAACAGTGCCCGTCCGTCGTAGTCCTTCGAAAACCTGATTATGACTTTGATGCGGCGTCACACTTCGGTCATCCAATGAATCTCGCTCGGTGAGGTTCGAACTCAGCAGTTCAAAAAACATAAACTAAATACCTCAAGGTGTGAGTTTTTTGGGATATCAGCTGATTCTTCTAATGCACCACACCGTCATCATCAGCGTCGTCATCATCATCATCATCATCATCATCATCATCATCATCATCAACATCATCGTCGTCGTCATCATCATCATCATCATCGTTGTCATCATTATCATCATCATCGTCCATCATCATTACATCATCGTCGTCGTCATCATCATCACGACGACGACGAAAGAGACCAATTACAACCACTGCTACCACTGCAACCATCACAACCCTCATCATCACCACCGTCGCCGCCGCCACCACCACCATTGCATCATCATCATCACCTCCATCCACCATCATCATCTTCATCGTCATCATCATCCCCTCCAACATCACCACCACCATCACCACCATCGCCTCCACCGCCACCACCGCCGCCGCCGCCACCCCCTACCGTTCGTTCTGTCACTCATCCTGATATGAAAGGAAACAGAAACAACAGGAGAGAAATAAAGAAAGAATTAAAAATGCAAAAAAAAAAAAATAATAAAGGCCGCATATAACAAAAGGGATTAAAACAAATAACCAAACAAATGAAACCAAAAAACACAAAATAATACAAAGCAGAATTGCAAAAAAAAAGAAACAAAAATAATAAATATACGCAAACGTATGACAAATAACAAAAAGAGATTAAAAGTGAAAAAAAAAAGAAGAAAAAACTGAAAATGTAACACAAAAAAAAACACACACAAAAAAATAATAAACAGACAGAAATATTTAATTTCGCGGCCATTTTATTCATGACGTTTAACAGTTTCCTGTCTCCCAAAACTGGAGAGCTCTCTAGCGTTGATAAGCGGTGTTTAGTAACATCTCTGCTGTTTTGTCCACTACCTCTCCGCGCGGTAACAGACACTTTTAAGTCGTTATGGAACACACAACATCCTGCCGTTAATTCAGTTGTTGCCGTCTATATTAACTAAACTCTAAATGAAATTGTTGAGCAAGCAGGATAATATATATATATATATGTATAAAAGGAAAGAAAAAAAACTAAAACTAAATATATAAATGAATGATGTATCGATTAATTCCAGCTGATTTTGTTGTTGTTGCTTTTGCTGTCGTGAAGTTTCGTAGCGTGTATGTATATGTGTGTGAATATATATGCGTGTTTTCGTGTGTGTATGCGTGTGTATGTATGTATATATATATTATATATATATATATATATATATATATATATTACTATATATATTATATATATATATATATATAATATATATATATTATATATATATATATACATATATACACATATATATATATATATACTGTATGTATGTATATATAATTATACATATATACATACATAGATATATATGTTGTATCTGTTGTATGAATCTAAGTGTATGTGCATGTTGTACGTATATATATATATATAGTGTGTGTGTGTGTGTGTGTGTGTGTTTCTATACAAGCCTAAAATTATAAATTCATATATACGTCCTATATATTCTTATACATATATAACGTATAAACATATACATATGCATATATATATATATATATATATATATATATATATAAACATATATATATGTATATATATATATATATATATATATATATATATATATATGCACACATACACACGCAGACAAACAGAAAGACACACACAGAGGCACACACGCATCTGTGTATTTAACCATTGCTAATGCAATATAATTCTCATTATTAACAATACCATCGACATTCCTCAGACACTCCACTACTAATATTAACAATCACACATATCTGCATCCATCAATATAATTACCACTTGTGACGCAATGCGTGGCTTTATAAACATATTTTTATCGTTAACGAATACTTTTCATTAACCAACATATTACACTAAGAGGTGAATACCTGAACGCAGGCATGCTCATACTTTGACATACACATACATACACGCGCATTATC
>NW_021834261.1:15000-27500 GCF_006345805.1 Octopus sinensis
ATTTCGTCTGTCTTTACGTTTTGAGTTCAAATTCCGCCGAGGTCGACTTTGCCTTTCATCCTACCGGTGGTCGATAAATTAAGTACCAGTTGCGTACTGGGGTCGATCTAATCGACTGGCCCCCTCCCCCAAAATTTCGGGCCTTGGCCTAGGGTAGAAAAGAATATATTTACAAGCCTTGGGAACTGTCGTGACTGAAAGAACCTTGTCACTTTGTTAGCTATCGACTTTGTTCAAACACTCATTGCAACGGTCCTTCAGTTTTTCTAGGCCCTATAAAAGAACTCGGAAGGTTCGGCCTCCAACCAGGCCCTTCGCGATACCCTTAAAGCCAGGGACTTTTCAGCCCACCCGCCTCGTAATGTGGTGAAGCAGTTCTTAGAATTATCAACTCTGTGTATAGTCTTTCGCTGGTTTGTATCGAATATAAATAGTTACTAGTTGTCTGTTTTTTTTCTTTTGATATTTCTTATAATGTCGAACACTGTTTTTGTTGTATGTCGTTTCTTCATTGGAAACACAAAACGAGATACAATAATCGTATCTGATTGAGGCACAGTGGCAGAAATTTTGAAAAGATGTGGTTTAGCCGAGTACACGGATCCAAGTTCTAATCTGGTACTTTATTTTATCGGCACCAGACGGATGTCTAGAAATATATAATGATAACTAAACCCTCTAATGGAAGGGTTACTTATTATCTCGAATCTTTTGCCAAACCGCTAAGTTACGGGAGCCATAAACAAGCCACCACCGGTTGTCAAGCGGGGGAGAGGAACAAAAACAAACATACACACACTCACACAACAAACAAACACATGCACATATTTATATATAACTTCTACGCAGTTTCCTTCTACTAAATTCACTCACGAGACGTTGGCCAGCCTGTGGTTATAGTAGAGAATATTTGTCCAAGGTGCTGTGCTGTGGGACTGAACCCGAAACCATATGGTTGCGAAACGAACTTCTTAACCACACAGCCATGCCTACATCTATGTTGTATTTTGAAGATGATGGTGATGATGACGATGATGATGGTAATGACGATATCGATGGTGGTGATAAAGATGTCGATAATGATGTAAATGACAATGATGATGACAACGACGACGACGATGATAATGATGACAACGACGATGATGATGAGAGAATGTTGATGATGATGACGGCGAGGATGATGATGAGATAGTGATGATGATGATGACGGCGAGGATGATGATGATGATGATGATGATGATGATGACGATGACGACGACAACAACGATGAGGGTGATGACGACGAAGTGCCGATGATAATGATGAGATGATGATGATGATGATGATGATTACGTTGTTGATGGCGACGATGATGATGATGACGACGTTGATAATGACGCCGATGATGGCGATGATGATGATGGCGACAATGATGAAGACGACGACGACGATGATGACGATGACGATGACGATGATGATGATGATGATGACGCTGATGGTGAAGACAAGGAGAAGGAGAAGGTGGCGAGGAGGTAGTAGAGGAGGGCGGGTAGCCGGAAGAGAATTGGATATTGTCACGTAGTCGAGGTTGTTGTGTGTCATAGTGAGATACGTTGTCGCTGAATAGAGTTGGTGTTGGTTGCTTACAATGTAGACAAGGCTTGGTTTTGACATTGTTGTGTCTCTTGTGCTATCTGTGTTGTTGTTGTACCAAGATGTGCTGTATTAATGCAGCTGTCGAAGAGGGGATAGTTAGTAAGGCTAGTAACTGTGTCTATATGATTCTTATAGTAAAAACATGAATGATCATGGGATTGCTCCTAGAAAGTTCCTCTCCAAGACACAAGGCAGGGTAAGGTAGTTTTACGAAAGACCAGCAGTCGTCCATGCATAGTAGCCTTCTCGCTCCACGCCACCGATGTTGCCCAAAGGAAAAGCCACCAGTGACGTCACAACTCATTTTTACACCTGAGTGGATTGGAGCAACGTGAAATCAAGTGTCTTGCTCAAGAACACAACACACAGCCAGGTCCGACTGGGGTCGATGTAATCGACTAGTCCCCTCCTCCAAAATGTCAGGCCTTGTGCCTCCAGTAGAAAGGATTGTTATTATTATTATTATTATTGAGTGAGAGAGCAGTGCATGCCATCAAAGTGACACTGGGGTAAAATATACGAAGCCCAATATACCCATCATGACTACCCGTCTGATAAGGGTACACCAGGCACATGCATCACAACCATATGTGCGCGACATGGTGATCTCATATCAAGATAAACAGCGCATGACCTTGCAGGTGGGCCCAGTTAAAATTTTCTTCAGGTTGAGTAGCCCATCCCGCTCAAAAGGTCCCTGAATAAGGGTTGTTTAAGGATGTTGAAAGAACCACCCATGTTTCCAGAAGTGAATTATTCAAACCCCAAAGAATCCCTCTCAACACATGGCTATGATGCTCCCCCACTACTTTGCTCGTGATCAGAGATGCACAATAATCAGCCACTAAGGGACATGCTCAACTGGTTAAGGTCAAACAACTGACAAGCAAATCTGTGGTATTGAGCAGAATATTTGCTGTAGCCCATCTTTTATACCAAGACAAAACAATGTACATGATAACACTTCCAATCAGTTAAGATCAGAAGCCTTGAGAGCCACTGCCTGGTACTGCATCAGGGCATTTATTATTATTATTATTATTATTATTATTATTATTATTATTATTATTATTATTATTATTATTACTATCATCATTATTAATAAGGTGGCGAGCTGGCAGAACCGTTAGTACGCCGGGAAAAATGCTTAGCGGTATTTCGTCTGCAGCTACGTTCTGAGTTCAAATTCCACCGAGGTCGACTTTGCCTTTCATCCTTTCGGGGTCGATTAAATAAGTACAAGTTACTCACTGGGGGGTCAATATAATCGACTTAATCCATTTGTCTGTCCTTGTTTGCCCTCTCTGTGTTTAGCCCATTGTGGGTAGTAAAGAATTAGGTGTTTCGTCTGCTGCTACGTTCTCAGTTCAAATTCCGCCGAGGTTCACTTTCACTTTCATCCTTTCGAGGTCGATTAATTAAGTACCAGTGAAACATTGGGGTATATGTAACCGACTAGGCTCCTCCCCACAAATCTGAGGCCTTGTGCCTCCAGTAGAAAAGATTCTTATTATTATTTAGGTCACGAGCGGGCAGAGTCGTTGGCACGCTGGGCAAAATGCTTAGCGGTATTTCGTCCGTCTTCACGTTCTGAATTCAAATTCCGCTGGGGTTGACTTTGCCTTTTCATCCTTTAGGTGTGGATGAAATAAATACCAGTTAAGTAACTATAGGCACAAGGACTGGAATTTTGGGGGAAGGGGCCAGTTGATTACATCGACGCCCCAGTTGGAGCGAAGTGAAATGTAATGTCTTGCTCAAGAACACAACACACAGCCCAGTCCGGAAATCGAACTCACTACCTCATGATTATGAATCCAGCGCTCTAAACCCCTGAGCCATGCGCCTTCACCTTATAGTAATGCATAACTAATTTTGACAAACAGACACAACACAGCAGAAGGTTAAAGATTGAAGACAAAACTTACTTAGAGTAAGAGTAATTTTTGTCTTCGTGGAGGCACATGGCCTAGTGGTTAGAGCAGCAGACTTGCGGTCGAGGGATCGTGGGTTCGTATCTCAGAGCGGGCGATGTGTGTGTTTATGAGCGAAACACCTAAGCTCCAAGCGGCTCCAGCAGAAGGTAATGGTGAACTTCTGCTGACTCTTTTGCCACAACTTTCTCTCACTCTTTCCTCCTGCATCTTGCAGCTCATCTGCGACTGACCGGCGTCCCGTCCATGTGGGGAACCTATACGCCAAGGCAACCGGGAAACCGGCCCTATGAGCCAGGCATGGCTCGAGAAGGAACAAACAACACTTTTTGTCTTCAATCTTTAACTTTCTGCTGTGTTGTGTTCTTGTGTCATTTGCGATATCGTTATGCTGATCACATGACATAATGTTATGTATGTTCTGAAGGCAGCGATTTGGCAGAATCTTTAGCGACACAGGAAAATACGCCTCAAAATGGTTTCGGGGTTATTTCTCGTCCTCAGTGCCAGACAATCGCTGGCATAGGGAATTTTGCCGCAAGATATAAGATGAATTACTACCTTTGTTATATAATTGTTTCAACCATATAATTTTTTTTTTATTTATGCGATAATATTTTTTGTGTAGCAAAAATATTTGCGGAAAGTTTAAATGAGTTAAATTGTTTTACGCCTTCTTATTGGTTAAAACAATTACATACCAAGGGGAGCAATTGTGGCAAAATTTCCAATGCGACGAATCTTTCCTACGACCAAAAGTCATGAAGTGAATTTTCCTGCGGCAAAATGTTTGCGGCAAACTTTCCTAGAATCGACCTAATCGGCTTCTCCACTCGGCTTCCTTAAAGAATGCTAACATTGTGCTAAACTTTGAAACTACTATACTACTTTTATTATTTTTGTTGTTGTTGTTGTTGTTTAACCCCAGGCAAGTTTCTAATTGAGCTATGAGTCAACGCTCTGATCATGTTTATTTTTTCTAACACGGAGCATCTGATGAGTCCCGTTTTCCTTTCGTTTATTGCATATCCAGGACTACACTAATCCAAGGTGTCCTTCCCATTACAAGGTAACACAATCTAACTTAAATAAAATTTGGCTGCTACTTCTAGTAAACCAATAAACCCCGAAGACAGTCATTCGTGGACATGCATGAGTGTGAGATTTTTGTGTTCCGTATTTCTGGTTTTAAGTTTTCGCTTTCTTTTATTCTTGTACGTGTTTCAGTCATTTGACTGCGGCCATGCTGGAGTACCGCCTTAAAGGTGTTTTTAGTCGAAGAAATCGATCCCAGCACTTATTCTTTTATGCTTAGTACTTATTCTATCGGTCCCTTTTGCCGAACCACTAAGCTACGGAGACATAAATACGCCAGCATCGGTTGTCAAGCGATGGTGGGTGGGACAAAGACAGAAGGACACACACACACATATCGTAAATTCTATTTGCCAACAGTCCTGCAGTACAACAGTACAGCAGCAGTCCTGCTTAGGACGATGTTACTACTGTTTAGCCCCAGGAAAACATCTTTTCCAGCTGGCTACCGACTCATCATCTGTGTCCGTATACTGTGAGCAGGGAAGCTAATGCTCCCTCTCCAGTATTAGCGACATTTGCAGGCCAATGGCTTCTGTGAGCTAGGCGAGTCTCTACCATTTCTAGCCAGGGATTGTCTGGCACTGAGGAAGAGAAATAACCCAGAAACCATTGGTCTGCGGGTATCACTAAGTCGTGGTGAGGTATGAACATAAACACAAAGACTAACCATTAATCCTGACACGCTTTTCTCTCTTTTGGTTTCCTCTCTCTCTCTCCATGAGAACTGAACTGAACTCTTCCTACCACACAAACATTCCTGCACCTATATGTTAGTTTCTCATATCTAACTCCTGCTGGAAAGTAGCAATACAGTCGTGACAACCCTGTCCATTTTTCAGACATAACATTCTTCAAAGAAAACTTTATAATACCCTCCTTTAAATTTATTTTACTATTTTCTTCTCACCATTTTTTCTTTTCTAAATGGTGGCTGTTAGTTTTTAGAAGATTTCACACATAGAAGAGATGTATGAAAAGTCTTGCGCCTCAACAAAAAAAAGAAAGAAAAAAAACATGCGTAGGAATGGCTGTGTGGTAAGTAGCTTGCTTACGAACAACATAGTTCCGGGTTCAGTCCCATTGCGTGGCACCTTGGGCATATGTCTTCTACTATAGCCTCGGGCCAACCAAAGCCCTTGTGAGTGGATTTGGTAGACGGAAACTGAAAGAAGCCCGTTCTATATATGTATATATATATATATGTATGTGTGGGTATGTGTTTGTGTGTCTGTGTTTGTCCTCCCAACATCGCTTGACAGCCGATGCTGGTGTAGTTACGTCCCCGTAGCTTAGCGGTTCGGCAAAAGAGACTGATAGAATAAGTACTAGGCTTACAAAGAATAAGTCATGGAGTTGATTCGCTCGAATAAAGGCGGTGCCACAGTCAAATGACTGAAACAAGTAAAAGAGTGAAAGAGGAAGAGTGTGGTACAAAGACTTCTGATGAAGGTACAGGACTTCAAGGCTCAAAACTTTTCATACACCCCTCGTAAATGGACTCAAATATGAATAACATGGACGGCTTCGCAAATAGCGGAAACCTGGGCAGTTTACGTTTGCTTCGAGGTTACATAAACAAGAATATTCCACACAGCGCGTTTTTCTGTTGTCTCCTGACAAAAGTAACACTTGTGTATTTAGTTACAATTATATATATATATATATATATATATATATTATACATCTACCAGAAATTCATTTGCGCCTTGCAGAGAGAAATTTGCTTTAATACGCATTTAATTCATTAAAAAAATATTTATTTCAGTATGTAGTCCCTGGTTGATGTCGGCAGTTATTTATCCCCCGCTATTACGTCATATTTCATATATATCTATATAATATATATATATATATATATATATATATATATATACAATATATATATATACGTATGTATGTATATGTAAAAAATACAAACTGGGACAAGAACGCAAACATTTAGAAGACGGTACAAAAAACACAGACGGGACATTCGAAGCCTTCAATCTTCAGTCAAGAACCGGATCATCCTCGCAATTTCGGCTGATTAATCTTGAGGTTGCTCCGACCTGGCCAGCCCCAAAGGAAAATCTTGTATGTAAGTACATATTTTATATATATATATATATATATATTCTCTACTTCCTTTTATTGAGCACTTATGCATACAGCAGTGTTTATATTCATAGCAATGTTTTGTAACACATAAATAACACACACACATATATATTTGTATATGTATATACGTATATATATAAATATATGTATACATACATACATACATACATACATACATGCATACATACATACATACATACATACATACATACATACATATATACATACATACGTACATACATACATATATACATGCGTGTATGTATGTAGCGACTATGTAAGCTTGTAAGCATATATAGAGAGAAAGAGAGATATATATTTTTAAAAGCCTATGTGTATATATGTGTATGTGTGTGTATATATGTATGTATACATATATATACACATATACATATATATATATATATATATATATATATATATATATTATATATATATATATATATAAGTATCTATATAAGTATATATACATATACATATATGTATATATAGTAAATGTGTATATAATTTATATATGTAAATGTGTTATAGTATATATATATATATATATATATATATATATATTATATATTATACATAAACACTTATATATATATTTATTTTAACACGCCTAATAGATGTAGATAATATATGTATATATAGACACGTACGTACAAAAAACACACGCACATTACACACGCACACACACAAACCACATCACGCCTATGTATGTATGTATGTATGTATGTATCTTCGTATGTAATAATGGTATGCGTGTATGCAAGCGTGCATGTGCGTGTGTGTCCGAAACGTGTGTACAATACATACATACATACATACATACATATGATATATATGTGTGTATATATATATATATATATATATATATATATATAGATATATATATCTATCTATATATATAATATATAAATACATCGAATATATATCTATAGTATATCATATATATATATATATATATAAGTGTATATATATATAGATATATAGATATATTAGATATATATATAGAGAGATATTATAGATATATATACATATATATATATATATATATATATATGTGTGGTGTTGTGTGGTGTGTGTGTGTGTTGGTGTGGTGTGTATAATATATATTATATATATATATAGATAGATATATAGATATATATACAATATATATATATATATATATATAATATAGATTATATATAATATATATAAATACATACTATATATATATAATTATATATATATATATATAATATATATGATATATATATATATAGATATATTATATATATATATGCCTATAAATTATGCGCAGAAACATGCAGAAATGATGTCAACAGAAGAGCCACTTCAAAGAAATTTAGGTGCGTCCTCCATTTTGCGCTCTCCTTCCTTCCTTCCATTTCTTAGCATCCTTGTCGTTGTTCTTGTGATTCTTATTGTTGTTGTTGTCAGTGTCGTTGTTGTTGTATTTCATGTATTCTCGTGACATGTGTTTAAACATATTTTTTTTCCTCCTGTTTTTCTTATTATCATCATCCTATTGTCGTAGTCGTTGTTGCTGTTGTTGCTGTTGTTGTTGCTACTGCTGCTGCTGCTGCTGCTGCTTGATGCGTGTGTGTGTGGGTGGGGAGGGGGAAAGGATGTGGGGGTGATGGTAAAAGCGGTACTTTTGTTGTCATTTCGTCATTTTTGCTCTTGTTGTTGTTGCTGCTGCTACTGTTCTTACAGCTAATGACAGTGTCGGCGGTAGCGGCGGCGGCGGTGGCAGCGGCGGTGGTGGTGGAGCTGTTAGTGATAGTCGTTCTGTTGCTGTTGTTGTTGTTGCTGTAGTCATCCTTGTAACTTGTTTTTATTCTTGTTGTAGCTGTTGCTGCTGAGCGAACGGTCTTCGTCCCAAAGCTTGCAAGATGGGAGAAGTCCGAAACGTGGTCCTTTGCTATTCGTAAGACCCGCAGAAGAGAAAGCAGGTCAACCCCCGACACCGAGAGCATCGACGGATGGATGAATGCGCATCCAGGCTCAGCGGTTGCGTTGGAAGTCGGGGACAAGAAACAGCAACAAAGAGTGAGAGAAAGTTGGGGCGAAAGAGTACAGCAGGGGTCGCCACCACCCCCTGCCGGAACCTCGTGGAGCTTTAGGTGTTTCCGCTCAATAAACACACACAACGCCCGGTCTGGGAATCGAAACCACGATCCTCCGACCGCGAGTCCGCTGCCCTAACCATTGGGCCATTGTGCCTCCACTTGCTGTTGCCGTTGTTGTTGTTGCTGTAGTCATCGTTGTAACTTGTTTTTATTATTGTTCTAGCTGCTGCTTTGTTGTTGCTGCTGTTACTGTTGTTGTTATGCTGATATACTAACCCTGACTGAACAGATTTGTGATAAAAGGCTTTCCATCAGTGACCATCCCATCAATTTTTTATATTTACCGCAGGCACTATATCTAGAGTTACATTAACCAATGTGACATCATAGTGTAATGTGACATGGGATCTACTGTAACTTGACGACCTGTCGTCACATAACAATTTGTCATATCACCGTAGTGTGACATTTCAGCCTAGTGTGACATGTTAACTTATGTGACATGATTATGTGGTGTGACATGACAAACTAGTGTGACAGGACAACCAAGTGTTACATGCCAAAACTTCCTGTCACATGGCAATCTAACGTGATGTATCACCGCAGTGTCATGTAACATTTCGATTTAACGTGACATCTCAACCTACAGCGAAATGTTAAAGTAATGTGACAAATTCAGCTCGCGTAACGCAATAACATGGTGTGACATGGCAACCTACCGTTACTTAGCACCTTAATGTGACACGTCACCATAGTGTAACATGTCAGCCTACAGTAACATGCGAACCAAATATGACATGATAACATAGTGTGACATGATGAAACTTAATGTGACTAGACAACTTGATGTGACATCCACCGACATTTCGACATAGGGTGATATGTCACATAGTGACATGCTGACCTAGTGTGATATGAAATCTTAGCGTGGCACGGCAGTATTGTGTGACACGGCAATCTAGTCGGACAAGATAACCTACTGTGACATATCAACACTGTGACACAACTTAATATCACTCACAAGATTATTAAGAAATTTAACTTTTGACTCGCCAAGCTAAAATCTTTCGCCATTGCTGGCAGAATCGTTAGCGCGCTGGACGAAATACTTAGCGGTATTTCGCCCGTCGCTACGTTCTAAGTTCAAATTTCGCCGCGGTCGACTTTACCTTTTTCACCCTTAAATTGTGGATGAAATAAACACCAGTTAAGTACTTTCTACTATTGGCACAAGGACTGAAATTTGGGGGGAACGGGCAAGTTGATTACATCGACGCCCCAGTCGGAGCAACCTCCAGTTGAGCAGTTTTGCTCAAGAACACAACACACAGCCCAGTTCGAGAATCGAACTCACTACTTCATGATTGTGAACCCAACGCTCTAAACCACAGAGCCATGCGCCTTCACCTTATAGTAATGCATAACTAATTTTAACACACAGGCACAACACAGCAGAAAGTTAAAGATTGAAGACAAAACTTACTTAGAGTAATGTAAGAGTAATTTTTGTCTTTGTGGGGGCACATGGCCTAGTGGTTAAAGCAGCAGACTCGCGATCGAGGTATCGCCGGTTCGTATCTCAGACCGGGCGATGTGTGTGTGTTTATGAGCGAAACACCCAAGCGTCACGCGGCTCTGGCAGAAGGTAATGGTGAACTTCTGCTGATTCTTTCGCCACAAGTTTCTTTCACTCTCTCCTCCTGCATCTTGCAGCTCACCTGCGACTGACCGGCGTCCCGTCTAGGTGGGGAACCTATACGCCAAGGAAACCGGGAAAGCGGCCCTATGAGCCAGGCGTAGCTCGAGAAGGAACATACAACAATTTTTGTCTTCAATCTTTAATTTCCTGCTATGTTCTATTCTTGTGTCATCTGCCATATCGTTTTAATGATCACATGACATAATGTTAGATATGTTCTGAAGGCGGAATCGTTAGCGAGTCGGACGGAATGCTTAGAGGCATTTCTTCTGATTCTTTTTATTTCTATTTATCCTTTCGCTACCGATAAAATGAATGTCCGTTGAGTACTGAGGTCGATCTGATCCGTATCCGGTAAGTTTGCCGCAAACATTTTCGCCGCAGGAAATTTCGCCTCGGGGTTTTGGGCCGTAGGAAGGTTTGCCGCAAGACAAAAGATGAATTACTCCCCTTGGTACATAATTGTTTCAACCAATTAGAAGGAGTAAAGCAATTTCTTAAAAATTTCCTCAAACATTTTTGCTACACAAAGAAATATTGTCGAATGAATAAAGAAATATATATATATGTTTCTTTATTACCCACAAGGGGCTAAACATAGAGGGGACAAACAAGGACAGACAAACGGATTCAGTCGATTACATCGACCCCTGTGCGTAACTGGTACTTAATTTATCGACCCCGAAAGGATGAAAGGCAAAGTCGACCTCGGCGGAATTTGACAGACGAAATACCGCTAAGCATTTCGCCCGGCGTGCTAACGTCTCTGCCAGCTCGCCGCCTTAGGTTTGTGTGTTGCTGTGTCTATGTCTTTACCCACAAGACCATTGAGACAACATATATATGTGTGTATGTGTGTGTGTGTGTGTGTGTGTGTGTGTGTGTGTGTGTGTTTGTGTGTGTGTGTGTGTGTGTGTGTGTATGTGTGTGTGTGTGTGTACATACGCGACGGGTTTCTTTCAGTTTCCGTCTACCAAATCCACTCACAAGGCTTTGGTCGTCCGAAGGCTACAGTAGAAGGCGCTTGCCCAAGGTGCTACGCAGTGGGCCTAAACCCGGAACCATGTGGTTGGAAAGCAAGCTTTTTACCTACCATGCAACCACGCCTGCGTTTTCTGCTTATTCCATTGCTATCACATGGCAAAAATGCTATGAAATTGTGTCTGATACAACCTTCCATACATTACTGAAATGAACAGTCTTCCGTACGTAACGGATGTGTAAAAAAAAGGCAAGCTAAGTCTTTGTCTTGTATTATAATTCCATTTACATCCGGGTTGGTTTATATTTTGTCTTCTCTTGTTTCTATCGTTCATCTGCAGCCTTAGTGGAGGGGACCCGCTTTGACGGGGTTCAATCGGAGAATTCAATCACAGTATTTACCATTGCTTTATTTATTTATTGATTGATTTTTCAAGTTTTGCTCTTATTCTATCAGTCTACTTTGCCGCGCCGCTAGGTTACCAACACGTAAAATAAAAAATATATAAAAAATGACAAACACTCGTTGTCAAGAGGTGGGTGGGAACCACAATCATTGATACAAAGATTAACATATAGACACACACACACACACACACACACACACACACACACACAATCACACACACACACACACAATCACACACACACACACACACACACTCACACCATGTATGGTGGACCTCCACACTATATTCATCTACCAAATTCCCTCACAAGCATCGGTCGGACCAGGACTATAGTAGAAGATACCTGCCCAAGGTGCAGTGTAGTGGGACTGAACCCGGACACATGTTGTTGCAAAACGAACGTCTTAATTACACGTCCATGCTTGCACCATTAATATACTTTTCTACTCTAGGCACAAGGCTCGAAGATTGGGGGGGACGAGCTAATCGATTTGATCGACCTCAGTACGTAACTGGTACTTAATTTATCGACGCCAAAAGGATGAAAGGCAAAGTCGATCTCGGCGGAATTTGAACT
>NW_021834261.1:37500-50000 GCF_006345805.1 Octopus sinensis
CTTTTTCTAATGGAATTCCCGTTTGTTCCGCCATTAAAACAACCAGTTGCTCACACAGCCGACATATACCTATTTCTTTGCTACCCACAAGGGGCTAAACACAGAGGGGACAAACAAGGACACACAAACGGATTAAGTCGATTATATCGACCCCAGTGCGTAACTGGTACTTATTTAATCGACCCCGAAATGATGAAAGGCAAAGTCGACCTCGGCGGAATTTGAACTCGGAACGTAACGGCAGACGAAATACGGCTACGCATTCCGCCCGGCGTGCTAACGATTCTGCCAGCTCGCCGGCATACCATTTCGCTAGCAACAAGGGGAGTACAAGACAGTCAGCCAAAACTTTCGCTATGCTGTCTCTCTTCTTCTCTCTCTCATACATACGCGCAAGCACGCACACGCACAACACACACACACACCACACACACACACACACACACACACACACACACACACACACACACACATACGCACACACATACACACACATACATACATACACACACATCCATTTCATATATCTTCTTTCAATTTCTGCTCTCTGAATGCTGCCATAATCCTTGCCTTCAGTTCATCTTCGGTGATACAAGGAGTTTTGTTGGTCTCTCGCTCAACTGCACCCCACACATAATAATCAAGAGGGTTGAAGTCTGGAGAGTTAAGTGGCCAGATGTTAGGGATGATGTGATTACAGAAATTGTCTGAAAACCATGACTGGGTTCCCCTTTTTGTGCCAAGTAATACAGCATGTCGTTTCCAAATTTCTGGCCGAGTGAACTGCGTCATGGTGGTGTTTTTCTTACAGACAGTGCCCCACTGACCCTACCATACTGTGTAGTCGACAAAATTAAAACAATGCGCATGTGCGAAATTAAAATATAAAATGGTGACAATTTACTCATTACACCCTGTATATCTATATATATAATATATATCTATATATATATATATATATATATATATTATATATATATATATATATATATATATATATATATATATATATATATATGTATATATATATACACCACACACATGCATACATGTATAGGCACAAATATGTTTGTATGTGTTGCATTAAAACACGACTGTGTTTGGGTTTTATCTTTTTTAATCAAAATATATTGTAATTTTCATGAGTTCTTTACAATTTTCTTTTTTAATATCAGTGTTCCCAAATCTATCACAACTTTTTCTAAAGCTTCATAGTGTACTCTTCTGGATAAAGTTGTGTAGACATATATTACTGCCGCTTAATGAGAGGTAGCACAAATATGATTGATGTTTACATCACTACTACAATACAAATTTTCGGTCGTCAGATTGATATGTCAGTCAAAAATTTATTCTTGTTATTAAACCGTGTGTGCTATCTTTGAGTTTAATTTAGAAGCATTGTGATGTGTTATAAATATTATACCCATTATTAATTGCTTATTTTTGAGAGGAATCTCATATAATATGAATATATTGTTTGCTAATGTTTTCCTGTCTGGGCTTGTTTGACGTCGTGTAGTTCATTGCTATTGCGCAGGGGTTTCCTTAGCAGTATATGTGGCATTAAAATCACCTTTATGGAACTAAAACATTTAATTATCATTCACGGTATTTCCACAATATTGTTACTAAAAGATCAGGAAATATTGAGCACTCTCAGTTACACTGACATCAGACAACTTAGATTCAGCCACGAAGAAGTTGGTCAAACAACTAACATAAGGTATTTCATTCAAAAAATCACAAAAAATATATATGCAATCTAATAGAAAACGACGCTACACTAAAAATACAATCTTTCGAATTCAGAGACTGTAACAGAAAAATTAGTGTAATAAACACATCCATCTAACCGTTTATCCATTTACACATATGCGTTTGTGTGTGTGTGTGTGTGTGTGTGTGTGTGGTGTGTGTGTGTGTGTGTGTATGTGTGTGTGTGTGTGTGTGTGTGTGTGTTTGTCCCCTCAACATCGCTTGACAAACAATGCTGGTGTGTTTACGTCCCCGTAACTTAGCGGTTCGGCAAAAGAGACCGATAGAAGAAGTACTAGGCTTACAAAGAATAAGTCCTAGGGTCGATTTGCTCGACTAAAGGCAGTGCTCCAGCATGGCCACTGTCAAATGACTGAAACAAGTAAAAGAGTAAAAGAGTATACGTACACACCACACACACACACACACACATGCATATACACACACAACACACACACACTCATTACCACCACCACCACCACTGCTCTCACCAACTGTTTGTTCCGCAACTACAACTCTCTCTCTTTCCCACAAACATCCTCATCAAGGGAAAAACTTCAATGTAAGCCAACATCTTCTGGTTTCCAGTTAACAAGGCAGGTTTACACAGCTACATTCCTTTGCGTCCTAAACAACCTACACCAACGCACATACACACACACACACACACACACTGACCTCAATAAGCAAACCCTTAACAACTCTTTCCTCCGTGTAACCTTGTGTGCTTCACACCCTAATAAAATCAATGATAACGGCAACAAAATCTTCAGAAATACTTCCCCTACCTTTCTTCGAGCCATTTCGCACATTAGTGAAGAAAACAAAGACATCTCTTTTACATTGAGCAAAAATCATAGCAAACATCGTAACAACGGCACTAATCAACACCAAAATTGCTAGAAATAAAAGTCAAAACAACTCAACAACCAACAAAAGCACTATCTTAATGAACTGACAAGGGAGACAAGCTCCCTATGGTCACAGATATAGCCAGATCATCGATGATTTCGCGTTTTGATGCTTAATGCATCTTAACGCTCATCAGTGGCTCTTACCGCGCCCAGGGTTAAACTCATCTCGCCTTGTCAGTTTATAACAGTTCCTCTTTTACTCTTTTACTCTTTTACTTGTTTCAGTCATTTGACTGTGGGCATGCTGGAGCAGCGCCTTTAGCCGAGCACATCGACCCCAGAACTTATTCTTTGTAAGCCTAGTACTTATTCTATCGGTGTCTTTTGCCGAACCGCAAAGTTACGGGGACGTCAAACACACCAGCATCGGTTGTCAAGCGATGTTCGGGGACAAACACAGACACACACAAACATACAACACACACACCACACACACCACACACAACACACACACACACATATATATATATAGATTATATATATATATATATATACATACGACGGGCTTCTTTCAGTTTCCGTCTACCAAATCCATTCACAAGGCTTTGGTTGGCCCGAGGTTATAGTAGAAGACACTTGCCCAAGGTACCACGCAGTGGGACTGAACTCGGAACCATGTAGTTCGTAAGCAAGCTACTTACCGCACAGCCACTTCCCCCGTTGAAATCATACGCTGATTTCATAAACGGTAAAAGTGAAAATTATAAATAATATAAGTGGCTAATTCGCAATTTTACAATCTAAAGGCAGAAATATATGCAAAAATCTATGTAAAGGAACACGATACAGGGCCATCACCTTCCTATGCAAGATCTCAAATATTCTAGAAAGTCTATTCCTTGACATCTCTTCTAATTCACGCAGAATCATCTCTAATTCCCATCACGGATTCAGACTCGAACGATGATGTGCTCGGTGAACATTTACGCTGTTGACCACAATTAGAACTTCCAACGACTGCGTTGTTCGTAGGATGAAGGGCGGCGAACACCTGACGACGTTCCGGGTTATAATACGTAGCAAAGCAACTCACAAATATACAGAGAGGGATCACAAGGAGGGAATCTAATACCAAAAATAATTTAAAGAAATAAGAACAACGATGTGCAAACAATCTAATTAGATCCACGCTGTAATTATGTCAGTCTCGCTAGTGGCGGTTGGAAAGTCTTTGGAAATGAACATGATCAGGCAAAATTGGCCTGGTGTTTAACAGAAGCAACAACCACGATCAACACCAGGATCGTAAACATTGGCAGTAAAACCACAACATCCCAGTAACATAACTAACAACACCACCACCACAACCAATACCACAACTACCAACAATACCATCACCACTACCACCACTACCACCACTACCTACTACTTCCGACCGTACTGCTGCATCCAATGGCACTGTCATATCAATACTATTACCATCACCTGTAGCACTATTAATACCACCGCAACTATCATATACAACTACCACCACCACCACCACCACCACCACCACAACCGCCTTTACAACTGCCTCCACCATAACAACAACAACAACAACAACAGTCACTGCCACCGCCACCACTACCATCACTAGCATCTCCTCCTCTACGGGTAGCCATACCTCCTCTTCCTAATCTTCCGCCGGCATCCCTCCTCACCACCACCACCACCACCACCACCACTACCCGCACCACGATCACCACCACTACGATAATCAACACCGCCGCCGTCGCTACCACTAAAATCAACACTCCCACCACTATCACCACTACCACAACCACGATCACCACCGCCATCACCACCACCACCACCACCTCCACCACCAAAACATCCACCCACCCCCACCATCGCCACCGCCGCTCCTTTCATTCTCCAGAAGCAACAACAGCACCAAGGGAATAGGTGGATGTTAATGATGTCGGCATCACTGCATTAGTGATGCTGGGTACCGGTGGAGATGAGGCGGGGTGGGGGAGGGCAGAGGGACGGTAAATGACGGGATGGCGGGGTGGTGTCATAGGTGGTAGTTGATGATGATTGTGATTGTTGTTGTTGTTGTTCTTGTTGTTCTTGTTCTTATTGTGGTGTCGGTGACAGAGCTGCTGGTGGTGGTGGTGGTATTCTACCGTGGGAACCTGTGAAAGTAAGCCAGTCACTGGTGCTAGCAGTGAAGGTGGTAGCAGTAGTAGTGGTGGTGATAGAGATGACGGTGGTGGTAGTGGTGGTGGTGGTGGTGATGGTGGCTGGCAACCGGTGATAGTGAAGATGAGGATGATGAAGAATGATGTCGATGATGATGATGCCGTTGTTGATAGCGATGACGACGACGATGATGATGAGGATGATAATGATGATGATGGTTGTGACGGTAATGATGACAATGGTGGGGGGTAGGGGTGAGGGTCATGGTAATCGTTGTGGTGGTGGTTGTGATAGTGATGATGATGATGATGAGGGGATCCTTATTATCATAATGACGATGAGGATTAACGTGATGATCATAATGACGATGAGGATTAACGTGATGATGACAATGGTGGGGGGTAGGGGTGAGGGTCATGGTAATCGTTGTGGTGGTGGTGGTGATAGCGATGATGATGATGATGAGGGGATCCTTATTATCATAATGACGATGAGGATTAACGTGATGATGATGATGATGATGATGATTGATGATTGATTGATGACGAGGATGATGATGACAATTATGATGATGAAGAAGATGATGATGATGATACCAAAACAGTATGGGTGAAGTAAACCGAATACATAATAAAAAGGTGTCTATGTGCATTGTATATATATATATATACATACATACATATATATTATATATATATATATATATAATATATATATATATATATATATATATATATATATATATATATATATATATATACATACATACATATAATACGTATATGATGGAGGCGGTGATGATGGTGGAGCCGGTGGTCTTCGTGACGAGGATGGTTACGGTGATGTCGACGTTGGCACCGATTGTTGGGAGAATTAGTGGTGGTTTGTAGTTAAACTACTGAAGGTAAATGAAATAGAAGGAAGAGGAGGGGAGAAGGAGTAGGAGCAAGAAGAACCGGAGGAGCATGATGGGGTAAGGGCAGATGGAGGCGGTGGCGGCGGCAGCGATGGACTTTTCGGTTTCGTGTCGACTTGCAGGTTTCGACTTTGGGAAGGTTTCATTAAACACCTCCACAAATCTCGGTCGTTTCTTTGCGGGTTCAAATGCCGCTGAGGTTGGTTTTGCTATTCATTCGTTCGGGATCCGTACACCTATGAATGTACAATCAAATGTTCAGGAAAAGGAAAACATTAATGACGAATTAATGCGCAACCTACAGCCCTTGTGCCCTCACCATGAATTCTCATTCGTACCTAACATCATAGGTGCATTAGGTTATATACCAACAAACTTGCACGAAAACCCCAGAAATACTCGGTTTCACAGAAAAAGCGTAAAAGAAACTGGCGCGGATTCTCCAATTCCAATCTGTTCGTGGCACAGTGAAGATCTGCAAAACATTCCCAAAATTCTCCATCTGAGATTCTTATGAGAATAGATGCACTCACTTGGGTGTATGCATCGACAGTTCAACCAACACACCAACTCTCCTACGTATTTTACAAATACCGGGAAGTCTCTTAACTCAAAAAGTCCTGTCGCTTTGTTAGCGACCGGCTTGAATTCTCTCCAGAAGGACTTAAAACTCAAGGAAAAATCATACATGCATACATACATACATGCATACGCACATACATACATACATATATACATACATACATACATACATACATACATACATACATACATACATACATACATACATACATACATACATACATACATGTATGTATGCAAGTTTCCGCATCATTTGGTCCTGTTGGCTGCAGTATACATCGGCCGTGATTGATGAGCCAGATTTAATGAAATCATAATGGATCACTCCTGTTCCAGACCACGAAACAAACACCATCAGCTTCTTTCGATGAATTTTGCTTTTTGGACTGTGTTTTGGTGGCTCGTCTTTGTTCAACCATTGTTCTGAACGTTTACGGTTGTTGCATTGGATCCATTTCTCATCACATGTTGCGATTCGATTCAAAAATGATTCATTTTTGTGACGAGAAAGTAGCATAATGCGGGCTTCCAAACGTTGCTGCTTCTGATTTTCATTGAGTTCATGTGGAACCCATTTAGCCACCTTTTTCACTTTACCGATTTGAACTAGGTGAGTCAATATCGTTTGCTTGCTAACAACAAACAACGATAATTCATGGGCACTTTGAGATGGATCTGAGTCGACGGTAGCTTTCAGTTCGTCGTTAACCACCTTTGTTTCTGGTCGACCGCGTTGCTCATTTGTGAGGTTAAAGTTACCAGAATGAAATTTTGCATACCAATTTGATACTGTTTGCTGTGCAATAACAATAGAATGAAATACTCCATTAATATTCCGAGCTGTCTGTGATGCTGTATTTCCAAGAAAGGACTCATATTTCAAAACTGTACGAATTTCCGACTTATCCATGTCTAAACAAAAATAGCAAAAAACCATTTATAAATACTTTATAAAGCACAAAATAAGTTAGAATAAAGAAATAGATGTGTCAGTTTTCTGACAAAAAAATAAAGATTGTCAAAATATAATAATGGCGCAAACTGAGCAGCTGTCAAATTATACCATATACCTTACTACAAATTTCATACTTCATGACCTGATATATTATATATATATATATATATATATATATATATATACATAAATGTATGCGTGTATATAATGTGGGATGGGTATCTATATATTTTTGAAACGCCTGTGTATATTCATCATTGCATATATATATATATATATATATATGTGTGTGTGTGTGTGTGTGTGTGTGTGTGTGTGTGTGTGTGTGTGTGTGTGTGTGTGTGTTGTTGTGTGTGTGTGTGTGTGTGTGTGTTGTGTGTGTGTGTGTTTTCTCTATGTATATAAATGTGCGTGCGTACATATTTGTATATAACTATATGGGCTATATTTTATACCCTATAGTGTTTTTCTCTCCTTTCTCGCTTTTAACATTAATATCATTTTGTAAAACTTTTCCTTTAAACTTATTATTTTCATAAATAATATTTAAAACATTTTTTCCATTTATACAGCATTCAACCACAATATTTTTATCATACATATATTATTTCATACAACTATTCTGTCTTTAAAAAAATACGAAACATTTCGTCTTTCATACCACACTTTCTTTCTAACCTATAACAAGCGACTTCCATATTTTTCTAAAGCTATAATCAGTTCCAGATATAAACCTGTGAATGAGATTATGGCGATTCACTTTGGCCACTAAATCCCTTACTTAATCCATTCTTCCTTGGCATATATTGAAGCCACGCAAACCTTTTATTGTTTAAACGTTTCGCGTGTTAAGGACATCTCTACAGATTTTCCATAGAAATTATAGCCAGCACTAATTTTTGCTATGATATTTCGTATCCGAGACATCAGATGTAAAGCAACAATCAGATCGAAGATGAAAAATATGTACCATATTTCGGGAGTTTTTGCTCCTTCATCAGCACCTATCTAATCCATTAATCATCCGCGAACTCATTGCTTGAAAAGCCACTACATTTAACGGTGCCTTCGGCCGAACTACTTGGTTATGAGAGCTTAAACATACCGACATCGGTTATCAAGAGATGTGGGATGTACAGACACAGGCACAAAGACACACACACATACACACACACACACACACAAACACCACACACACACACACACACACACACACACACACACACATGTTTATATATATATGACATTTAGATAGTATGTTTGTATCATGGTTGTGGAGCCATCTAATGTGACTCTACTCAGAAGGCTGTAATATCATTTGAGAGGAACACGGTATAAAGAATATATAAAACAAGGCTGTAACTTTAAATGTCTTTAATGCCGGCCACACGTATATATATAAGCTGAATGATAAATGGAAAAGGTTTGATGCGTGGAGGCCATGATCTTCTCTTGTGCATTGCCTCCTGTCTGCTGGCTGACGTGTGGTGTGAGAAGGCCAACTAGATCACGTCTTTACAGTCTGACGTCTCGGCGAGCAAAGAGAAAGTCGTAAGGCCTCGTGTCAGAATCTCACGCTCTAGCGCCATATAGCGAGCTTGTTTAAACCCGCTGTCAAGGGAGGTAACTACGCCTACAGACAGGCTTCAACATAGTTTCCGTCAACAAAATTCACTAACAAGGTATTAGTCAATCCGGAGGCGCAATAGCCCAGTGGTTAGGGCAAGCGGACTCGCGGTCGTAGGATCGCGGTTTCGATTCCCAGACCGGGCGTTGTGAGTGTTTATTGAGCGAAAACACCTAAAGCTCCACGAGGCTCCGGCAGGGATGGTGGTGATCCCTGCTCTACTCTTTCACCACAACTTTCTCTCACTCTTACTTCCTGTTTCTGTTGTACCTGTATTTCAAAGGGCCGGCCTTGTCACACACTCTGTGTCACGCTGAATATCCCCGAGAACTACGATAAGTGTACACGTGTCTGTGGAGTGCTCAGCCACTTACACGTTAATTTCACGAGCAGGCTGTTCCGTTGGTCGGATCAACCGGAACCCTCGTCGTCGTAACCGACGGAGTGCTTCCATTAGTCAATCCAGGCTACAGTAGAAAATATTTGCCCGAGATTCCGCGTAATAGGACTGAACCCGAAACCATGTGGTTGCAAGGCGAACTTCTTAACTATATCTGTTCAACAAAATCCATTCAAGTTGTATTGTGGTTCTTACAGGCCGGACTTCGATTCTGCAAGCGACGCAGATGCTGTTGCGAATCTACGATTGATATTTTGCGATTTCCCCAGTTAGCAAACCGCCACTGCGCCAGTCGCTTTCTTTAGCCTTCAGTTTTCAACGGTATCGTCGGACATGGTTTGGACGCAGTTTTCCCTCGCAGCTGGAATCGACGGAGTTAGACTGCGGGGTGGAAGAAAGGTATGAGACACACTTGCACAGTCGTTTTAACGCCGACTGTTTCCATCGCAGCTAGAGGTGGCGGAGTTAGACTGTAGGGTGGAGGAAAGGTATGGGACACTCAGGCATAATCGTTTTGGTGCCGCCTATTTGACGTCGTTGATTCGACGCTGACCTATTTGACATCACACTTTAAGATTTTTTTTCTCGTTCTCCACTCAGTGTGTTGTGTTTGTGTGTGAACATATTTCTCTTTGTGAGTATGAAAAGAAAGGCACTCACGTCATTCGTGTTTAGCTAAGTAAATGTAATGTCTCTCTTTCCTCCTCTCTCTCTCTCTCTCCCTCTCTCGCTCACTCTTTCCATCTGTATGTGTATATTTCTCGCGCGCAATCTTCTGTGTGTTTGCTTCCATTGCCGGAGCATACATACTATCACCGAAACAAAGGTTAAACATCCTGTCAACCGTGCCAAATCGTTAGCTTCCAAACAGTCGTGCCAAGTCGTCTCATCTCAATTTCGGAGACAGTAAAAGAAAAAACCGCACATCTCAATTTCGGAGACAGTAAAAAAAAAACCGCTATCACGATTTCCTAATCTTCCCATTTGGAAAACAACAATTTTTTCACCCAGAAGATGACCTAAAGAGATTAATTCTCCAGTGGCAAGCTAACGAAATCGAGTTTATACGCAAACGTCGTCGCCCAAGGCAGAAGATCGCCTGTTGCTCTCCGATAATTTTTTCTCGAATCCTCAGCAGAGGAAACCGTCTGATGTCTTGGTTTCCCGGATCCACCCTTTTTCCAGTATGATCAGGATAGAGACAGCCACCCACAGGAATTGAGTTCCACAGTATAAAATCTCTCTCTCTCTCTCTCTTTCGCTATTTCTAGGTCTGACGTATCAACATTTTACCTACCTGGACTACAAAACATTTCCAAAACTCTCCTATAATATATCATAGAAATCAACAAAGATTTACCGATAACATTAAACGCAATATCTTCCTGGGGTTTTAAAACTCACCGTTTGTAATAATTCTTCAAGTTTTTACATTTTCCTTCTACTTTTAATCATTTATTTATTTATTTATTGGTTTCAGAAGTATAACCAGAATGTTATTTCCTGCATTTTACTAAATATTTCGTCAAAATTTATGGCCTCTTGCTTTAGATATTTATCATAAATGGGATTCCCAAAGTATTTCGTTAGATATATTGCTTCATGATTTTCTTACTACAGATGCAGGAAGAATGCGAGCGGGCATAACCGTTAGCGCGTCGGACAAAATACCTAACGAGATTTCGTTTGTCTTTATGTTCTGAGTTCAAATTCCGCCGAGATCGACTTTGCGTTTCAACACCTTTTTTGAGTCGATGAAATAAGGGCCAGTTGAGGACTGGGGTCAGGGTAATCGACTGGCACTTTCTGTCCAAAATTTCAGGCCTTGTGCTTATAGTAGAAAGGATTACTGTACCAGATCAGTGGTTCCCAAACCTTTCCAGGTTGCCGCTCCCTTGGCACCCGGGGGCACATTTCTAACCCCCCTCCCCACTCACCACCACAGACATAGTCCACTTTCGCCAGCAAACTCAAAACAACAGTATTTCAAAAATAATATTTAACCTTATTAACCCAATATTTGGGGATTTTTTTTTACATCCATTGACTACTTTTGGCCACCCCATTATCGTCCAGTGGCATATAGTGGTTGTTGTATTGGGTATGCTGCCACACCCGATATCACCAAATTTCAAACAGAGTTATAACAAAAGTTTTCCATTAAGATGTGTGATGATTAAATTAATGAGTAAGGTTAATTATTTATAATGAATTTGCCATTTTCGATGGGTGTGCAGCACACACCTATCACACCCGGAATATACGCCCATGGTATCGTCCCAATTTTCTTCAACGACCTCTGGATCTTTTCACCGCTCCTCTTTCCCTAGAAGGCAGTACCGTCCACTTTGGGAAACACTGGTATAATCATTAGTGCGTCGGACAAAAGGCCTAGAGGCATTTCTTCCGGCTCTGTACATTCTGAGTTTAAACACCAACCTTTTGGAATATCAAATAATATCAGTTTAAAATTTTGGCACAAGGCCAACAGTTTATGAGGCAGGGACTAAGTCGATTAAATTGACCCCAATGCTCAACTGGTACTTATTTTATCAACCCCAAGAGGATGAAAGGCAAAGCCAACTTCGGCTCGATTTGAACTCAGAACGTAAAAACGGACCAAAATACCGCCAAGTATCTTGTCCGTTTCAGCAACGATTTTAGCAGCTCGTTGCCTTATAATTAATTGAGATAATCCGTGCAAATCAAGTGGATTATCAAATAATATCAAGAATAAGGATGATCCAGGAGGGATCAGTATATTTTTTAGTTGACGTCTGCGCTAGAAGGTATCGGTTGAATAGTGTTTGTTGTTGGATTGAATAAAACCCGACGAAGCTGCTCCGAATTTGGTCCATTTTGTACTTCAAGAAGCGGTGGATTTGGTTGAAGGAGGAGGAGGAGGAGGAAGAGAAAGAAGAGAAGGATGAGAAGATGATTATCAACAGAATCACCTCCATCACCCCATTATCAATCTCTACCTCAACAACATTACGTTACTACTACTACTACTACTACTACTACTACTACAACTACTACTACTGCTACTGCTACTGCTGCTGCTGCTACTACTGCTACTGCTGCTGCTGCTACTACTACTACTACCAGCACTATCATCACCGTCATCGATCACGCTGATATCTTAGCCATCAGCGCTAATAGCACTACCACCTACACCACCAATACAAACGCCGACACTACCACCAACAATAACAATACCTATA
>NW_021834262.1:5000-22500 GCF_006345805.1 Octopus sinensis
AAACCTGGTGCTTATTCTATCGGTCTCTGTTGTCGAACTGCTAAAGTTACAGGAACGTAAACAAACCAACACCTATTGTCAAACGGTGGTGGGGGGACAAACACAGAGAAAAATACACACACACACATATAGGTATACGACGCGATTCTTTCAGTTTCCTTCTACCAATTCTACTCATAAGGCTTTAGTCAGCCTGAGGCTACTGTGGAAGGCACTCACCGAAGGTCCCATGCAGTGGGACTAAACCAGGAACCATGTGGATGGGGAGCAATATTCTTACCAAATATCCACGCCTGTGCATTTGTCAGAAATCTTTATATATAAAAGTGAAGTCGTGTGTCTGTCTCCTACGATTTAGATTCCTAACTACTCCCACATTTTGCGGTGCAGTTTAACCAAAACCGGGTATCTTATAGTCGTGATTCATATCGAGCCCTTCTGGGTATTAACGCGCGTCTACGATGAGTCTACGATTTAAAAAAAAATTTACCATCATTTTTTTCCATTTTTAATGCATTTTTTTGCTATTATATACGGGAAGTAACTCTCTAAAAATGCTTATATAGTCATTTCCCTTACAAACCCGAGCAACGCCGGGCGATACTGCTAGTTCCTTATAATACAAGATAATTTCTTAATGTAAAGACAAGACGCATTGATAACCGGATGCAAACCACCCGAAATACCGCCGGTTATTAACCGTAATATACTGGAGACGTGTCAACGCATTTGCATCTGTGCACCACAAAAGGGAAATAAAAGAAAACATAAAAAAAAGAAAGAATAACACGATTTTAAAAGAAAGAACGTCACCGCTTCCCAATCAGATTCTTTTGTTGATCCCTCTATCGATATATCTGTAATTCGCAGATTCAGTTTGTGTCTCTCTCCTTTTCTCCATGCCTCTCTATCTGTCTGACTCTCTCTCTCTTTACTCTTTTACTTGTTTCAGTCATTTGACTGCGGCCATGCTGGAGCACCACCTTTAGTCGAGCAAATCGACCCCGCGACTTATTCTTTGTAAGCCCAGTACTTATTCTATCGGTCTCTTTTTGCCGAACCGCTAAGTGACGGGGACGTAAGCACACCAGCATCGGTTGTCAAGCAATGCTAGGGGGACAAAAACAGACACATACACACATATATATATATATATATTATATATATACGACAGGCTTCTTTCAGTTTCCGTCTACCAAATCCACTCACAAGGCTTTGGTCAGCCCGAGGCTATAGCAGAAGACACTTGCCCAAGATGCCACGCAGTGGGACTGAACCCGGAACCATGTGGTTGGTTAGCAAGCTACTTACCACACAGCCACTCCTGCGCCTATTCTGTCTACAGATAACTCTCTCTCTCTCTCTCTCTCTCTCTCTCTATCTATCTATCTATCTATCTATCTATCTATCTATCTATCTATCTGTCTGTCTTTCTATCTCTCAACATTCTCACTTTACCGCCACTATCACAGTTGAAGAAATGGGCGTGGCTTCTCAAGCTTACAGTCACGCGTGTCTGCAATAGTCGACAATGGAATGACTGAATGCAGTACTGCTGTTTCGAAACTCAGATACATCCTCCATTACCCATGAAATGTACCAAAGAACTCAGATATTACAAACCAAACATTTCGAATTCCAAATTCACAGATTTGATAGATTTCTGCGCAATTTCCTGTCATATTTTTATCTGTGGTATTGAGGGATCCCCCAACACAAGCCATACACGGCCACACATATTTTGTGAGAGGATTGAATGTATATGATTATATTGGTTTCAAATTTTGACACAAGGCCAGCAAGTTCGGATACGTTGATTAAATTGACTCCAGTACATAACTGGTACTTATTTAATCGACCTTCGAAAGGATGAAAGGCAAAGTCAACCTTAGTGGAATTTGAACTCACAACGTAAAGACGGAGAAAGAAAATGCCGATAAATGTAAATGATCATATTCACCGTAACACACCTCTAGCTCTTCATTTTATGACACAGAGAAACGCGAGAAGCTAAGGTTAATCGAGGCGGGGGTTTCAACTCAGGATGTTAGAGTGTTTTTGTACAGCTCAGTTAAAAGAAAAGGGTTAATATGTTACTTGCAGGGCCTCAGAAAAGGGAATAGAAATGAGTCCGTCAGGCGTCCATTTGACACTGCTGGTCACAGCACGCTGTCCACTCCTCTCTGGATCGCGTCTTTCTCATCCGCGTGATCCCAATCGTCCTCCTGAAATCGTAACTCCACCGTCGTGGAGGTCTTCCGGGTGGTCTTTTCCGCTCGCGCGGGTACCACTCGACAACTGCGTGGGTCCACCGATAATCGGTGAGCCGGGCGACGTGTCCAGCCATCTAAACTTGCTGCGTGTATACTCTGCGATGACATCTTTCACGCCGGACTTCTTTCTGATGATCTCGTTGAGAGAGCACATCAGTAGCGAGATATATATATATATATATTATATATATATATATATAATACGACAGGTTCTTTCAGTTTCGTCTACCAAATCCACTCACAAGGCTTTGGTCAGCCCGAGGCTATAGCAGAAGACACTTGCCCAAGATGCCACGCAGTGGGACTGAACCCGGAACCATGTGGTTGGTTAGCAAGCTACTTACCACACAGCCACTCCTGCGCCTATTCTGTCTACAGATAACTCTCTCTCTCTCTCTCTCTCTCTCTCTCTCTCTCTATCTATCTATCTATCTATCTATCTATCTATCTATCTATCTGTCTGTCTTTCTATCTCTCAACCATTCTCACTTTACCGCCACTATCACAGTTTGAAGAAATGGGCGTGGCTTCTCAAGCTTACAGTCACGCGTGTCTGCAATAGCCGACAATGGAATGACTGAATGCAGTACTGCTGTTTCGAAACTCAGATACATCCTCCATTACCCATGAAATGTACCAAAGAACTCAGATATTACAAACCAAACATTTCGAATTCCAAATTCACAGATTTGATAGATTTCTGCGCAATTTCCTGTCATATTTTTATCTGTGGTATTGAGGGACCCCCAACACCAGCCATACACGGCCACACATATTTTGTGAGAGGATTGAATGTATATGATTATATTGGTTTCAAATTTTGACACAAGGCCAGCAAGTTCGGATACGTTGATTAAATTGACTCCAGTACATAACTGGTACTTATTTAATCGACCTTCGAAAGGATGAAAGGCAAAGTCAACCTTAGTGGAATTTGAACTCACAACGTAAAGACGGAGAAAATGCCGATAAATGTAAATGATCATATTCACCGTAACACACCTCTAGCTCTTCATTTTATGACACAGAGAAACGCGAGAAGCTAAGGTTAATCGAGGCGGGGGTTTCAACTCAGGATGTTAGAGTGTTTTTGTACAGCTCAGTTAAAAGAAAAGGGTTAATATGTTACTTGCAGGGCCTCAGAAAAGGGAATAGAAATGAGTCCGTCAGGCGTCCATTTGACACTGCTGGTCACAGCACGCTGTCCACTCCTCTCTGGATCGCGTCTTTCTCATCCGCGTGATCCCAATCGTCCTCCTGAAATCGTAACTCCACCGTCGTGGAGGTCTTCCGGGTGGTCTTTTCCGCTCGCGCGGGTACCACTCGACAACTGCGTGGGTCCACCGATAATCGGTGAGCCGGGCGACGTGTCCAGCCCATCTAAACTTGCTGCGTGTATACTCTGCGATGACATCTTTCACGCCGGACTTCTTTCTGATGATCTCGTTGAGAGAGCACATCAGTAGCGAGATATATATATATATAATATATATATATATATGATATTATATAGAGGGCATTACTATACATAAATGCCACACGCTAGGAGGGACTCTTAAAGTTAAATATATATATAGGCGCAGGAGTGGCTGTGTGGTAAGTAGCTTGCTAACCAACCACATGGTTCCGGGTTCAGTCCCACTGCGTAGCATCTTGGGCAAGTGTCTTCTGCTATAGCCCCGGGCCGACCAATGCCTTGTGAGAGGATTTGGTTGACGGAAACTGAAAGAAGCCTGTCGTATATATGTATATATATATGTATGTGTGTGTGCGTTTGTGTGCCTGTGTTTGTCCCCCTAGCATTGCTTGACAACCGATGCTGGTGTGTTTACGTCCCCGTCACTTAGCGGTTCGACAAAATAGATCGATAGAATAAGTACTGGGCTTACAAAAAATAAGTCCCGGGGTCGATTTGCTCGACTAAAGGCGGTGCTCCAGCATGGCCGCTGTCAAATGACTGAAACAAGTAAAAGAGTAAAAGAGTAAAGAGTATATAGCGCGTGCGCATGCGTTTGTGTGTGCGTGTGTGCGTGTTTGTGTGTGTGTGTGTATGTGTGTGTTCGTGTATACGTGTGTGTAACGAATGGTTCGGCCAAAGAGACCAATAGAATAGGTACCAGACTGTAAAAATATGTCCTGGGGGTCGATTTGTTCGATTAAAACCCATTTAGGGTGGTGCCTCATGTACGGCCGAAGTCCAGTGATTGAAACGAGTAAAAGATCAAAATTAAATAAAGCCAATATAAAGTAATTATATTAGCGTTCTGGCAGCTGGAAATAGTGGCCAGACTATTTTGCATATGGACGAAAGGTGGTGCTCCAGCATGGCCGCAGTCAAATGACTGAAACAAGTAACTGATATGGTCGTTGGGAGCCTATGTAAGATTTTGTTTTTAAAGTTTATGTGCAATAAGGTGCAGGAGTAGCTGTGTGGTAAGTAGCTTGCTTACCAACCGCATGGTTCTGGGTTCAGTCCCACTGCATGGCACTTTGGGCAAGTGTCTTCTGCTATAGCCTCGGGCCGACCAAAGCCTTGTGAGTGGATTTGGTAGACGGAAACTGAAAGAAGCCCGTCGTATATATGTATATGTATATATGTATGCGTGTGTATATGTTTGTGTGTCTGTATTTGTCCCCCCCCCCCAACATCGCTTGACAACCGGTGCTGGTGTGTTTACGTCCCCGTAACCTAGTGGTTCGGCAAAAGAGACCGATAGAAAAAGTACTAGGCTTACAAAGAATAAGTCCTGGGGGCGATTTGCTCGACTAAAGGCGGTGCTCCAGCATGGCCACAGTCAAATGACTGAAAGAAGTAAAAGAGTAAAAGAGTATGAGAAATAAACTGATGCAATGCACAGCATATTTTGACAATTTTTTTAATACAATTCCTAATTATAATTGATTTTCAGAAAAAAAGGGGAATTTTTTTAAAACATTGAATTAGCTGCGATGGGGGTCCAGTTGAGTAAAATAGGAATCAAAGGGGTCCATATGCAAAAAAAAAAATTGGTTGAGAACCGCGGATTTAGGGGCTTCAGCATTTTACTGGAAGGATGTGTGGAGTTAGATAAGTCGGTGGTCAAGACTAAAGAAAGTTATTGAGAAAAAGAGGGGGGAGAGGAGGAGAGGGGAGGAGGAGGGGTGGTGGTGGTGGTGGTGGTGGAGGAGGAGGAGGAGAAGACGTTCATCGAAGCCATCTAATATGTCTGTCTTTATAGAGGGTCAGCCAAGTTGACAAATGTCTAGAGGATTTATGGTTAAATATGACCCGCCCAAGTATTCACTTTTTATTCTTTCGGGATCAATAAAATTACCAGTAAGCATTGGGGTTCGATATAATCGATTAGCCTCCTTTTTCGAAAAATTTCAGGCCTTCTGCCAACAGTAAAATAAGAATCATCATCATCATTATTACTGGCGCGTCCAATTAAGCTTTTTATAGAGGATTGGAGGAGACTAATCCTCTATAAAAAGTGCGACGACATTCTTGGGGAGACCCTTGGGTGTCGAAGGAAATCAGTTAGCCGCCTTTTACAGGAGAACTTTTGGCCTGGGATCGAAGGATAATTTCCCCAAATCTCTGACCTGACAGAGCTACCGAGGAGCTTACCTGTTCGAGAGAAACTTTACAGGCACGAAAGTACCATCACCCAAGCATGTTCGAGATGCGCGCAGGACGACGAAATGGTCTTGCAATGCACTCGTCCCGTGCCTGAGCATTGTTGACCTGTGGGTTTATGTCGAACACCTGCTATGGGACGGATCTGGCTGTCAACTGAATCCATCGTGAAGATCGCCCCGCCGCAAGGCTGTGTTTATATGCCTGGTGGCGAAAGAAGGTTGTATGGAGGACGAGATTGAAGGGGCTGAAAACAAACACTTTTCTCTCTGGCAAATCCCCGATCAACTTCTTCAAGTTTCATTTGAAAATGAAAATAAGGGTAGAGGGGGAAGTGTTGTCTTCTAACCAGTTTGCTGAAAGGTGGATGAAAGTGGTGAGAATGGTGCGGGTGTAGGGGCTTGCCCTGAGCATCCGCATGTAGTTGGAGAAAAAGAGAAAAGGAAAGGAAAAAAGACACCCACCCCAAAAGTCAGGGTACCCATGGTTCTTTTTATGGGGTTTTTCCATGAGCAGCCCTCGAAGTCTCCTCTCTTTGTTGATTTAAAAAATGCTGTTGGTCTTGTTTACACGCAAAACCCTCACAACACTCAAACACACACACATACATACATACACACATTCTTTTGCTTTATCCTGTATTGTCCATAATGTTTTCTTTAATGTAAACTCTTGTGGTTAAAAAAGAAATCATCAATGTTATCATCATCATCATTATTATTATTATTATTATCATTATTATTATTATTATTATTATTATTATTATTATTATTATTATTATTATTATTTTATTCTATGTTTGACTTTTGCTTATATTTGTACAAGTTGGCTCCAAGTCTCACCCAGAGACCCAAGAGACAACAGTGGAAGTTCACGTTGTTGTTATGCCTAGTGTGCCATATATTTGGTTGTTTTTTGTGTTGTACTAGTTTATTATTATTATTATTATTATTATTAAAGTGGCGAGGTGGCAGAACCGTTAGCACGCCGGGCGAAATGCTTAGCAGTATTTCGTCTGTCTACACGTTTTGAGTTCAAATTCCGCCGAGGTCGACTTTGCCTTTCATCCTTTCGGGGTCGATTAAATAAGTCCAGTTACGCACTGGAATCGATATAATCGACTTAATCTTTGGTCTGTCCTTGTTTGTCCTCTCTGTGTTTAGCCCCTGTGGGTAGTAAAGAAATAGGTATTTCGTCTGCCGTTACGTTCTGAGTTCAAATTCCGCGAGAGTCGACTTTGCCTTTCATCCTTTCGGGGTCGATTAAATAAGTTCTGGTTACGCACTGGAGTCGATATAATCGACTTAATCTGTTTGTCTGTCCTTGTTTGTCCTCTCTGTGTTTAGCCCCTTGTGGGTAGTAAAGAAATAGGTATTTCGTCTGCCGTTACGTTCTGAGTTCAAATTCCGCCGAGATCGACTTTGCCTTTCATCCTTTCGGGGTCGATAAATTAAGTACCAGTTACGCACTGGGGTCGATATAATCAACTTAATCCGTTTGTCTATCCTTGTTTGTCCCCTCTGTGTTTAGCCTCTTGTGGGTAGTAAAGAAATAGGTATTTCGTCTGCCGCTACGTTCTGAGTTCTGCATTTCATCCTTTCGCGGGTCGATAAATTAAGTACCAGTTGCGTACTGGGGTTGATGTAATCGACTGCCCCCTCCCCCAAGATTTCAGGCCTTGTGCCTATAGTAGAAAAGTTTATTATTACTATCTGGGCGCCAACGTGAACGAACTGGCTAGACAACTCCGGACGACTTTCCGCTCGGGAACTATCATGGCTAATTTCCTGATGTCCTTGGCCTGGCAGTGCTACCGAGGTGCGCTACCGGTTGGAGATAAACTCTACAGGCACGGATATGCGGTCAGATGGGCTTGTCTGAGGTGCGCGCAGAGTGACGAAACCGTTCTTGCACGCCCTCGTTCAGTGTCCGGACATTGCTGACTTATGGGGTTATGTCGAACAGCTGCTCTCAGGTGTAGGACTGACTGTCAAGTCTGTAGTGATGACCGCACCGCCCCCTCCTTCTATCAGACAGGCAAGGCAATATTCCTTTGCCTGGTGGCTGTGGCGAAAGAGGTTGTTTGGTGGACGGGGCTGAAAGGTATGAGGACAGATACATTCCTCTTTGGTAGAGTTCTCGTTGACTTCTTCAAGTTTCACTTTAAGTGGAAATTGAGAGTGGAGAAGGAAGAGCTGTCCTCGAGTGAGTTTATTGGAAGGTGGGTGAAAGTTGCGAAAATGGCAAGAGGGGATGGCTATGATGCTCCCCCACTACTTCTGCTCGTGATCAGAGATGCACATATCGTCAGCCACTAAGGGACATGCTCAACTGGTTAAGGTCAAACAACTGACAAGCAAATCTGTGGTATTGAGCAGAATATTTGCTGTAGCCCATCTTTATACCAAGACAAAACAACGTACATGATAACACTTCCAATCAGTTAAGGTCAGAAGCCATGAGAGACACTGCCTGGTACTGCATCAGGGCATTTATTATTATTATTATTATTATTATTATTATTATTATATCATTATTATTATTATTATTATTATTATTATTATTATTATCATTATCATTATCATTATTATTATTATTATTATTATTATTATTATTATCATTATTAAGGCGGCGAGCTGGCAGAAACGTCAGCACGCCGGGCGAAATGCTTAGCAGTATTTCGTCTGTCGCTATGTTCTGAGTTCAAATTCCGCCGAGGTCGAATTTGCCTTTCATCCTTTCGGGGGTCGATAAATTAAGTACCAGTTACGCACTAGGGTCGATGTAATCGACTTAATCGGTTTGTCTGTCCTTGTTTGTCCCCTCTGTGTTTAGCCCCTTGTGGGTAATAAAGAAATAGGTATTTCGTCTATCTTTACGTTCTGAATTTACGTTCAAAAGCTGCAATGAAGATATGTGCGTGGACGAGATCCCAGTGAGCGGGACTGAAGGATTGGGTATAATGGTAGGCGCAGAAGGTAGCTGGGTGCATCCGGGTGCTGAGATGTGAGGGACAGGAGTGCCTTAATGGTTGCTGCATGAGGACAGCCATCTCGTTACAATTACAGGAACAATCATTACCAAGGGCTTCCACACAGTTTCACTCTATCCAAAGGTTTCGGACGATCTGGGAGCTTTAATTAGAAGAAAGACAAAAAGCCGAATTCCACAATATGGGATTGAACGTGTGACCGTGACGTCGAGAAGTGAACTTCGATACAACTTCTGAATTTGACCGTCCCCGCTTCTACAGGGGACATACACAAATATGCATGCATAAATTGACACATATACATCCATAGGTGCAACCATATATTCACTTAGGTGTACACATGCATATGCGTATATACACATACTCTTTTCTCTTTTATCGACCCCCAGCAAATCGACCCCAGGACTTATACTTTGTAAGCCCAGTACTTATTCTATCGGTCTCTTTTGCCGAACCGCTAAGTGACCAGCATCGGTTGTCAAGCAATGCTAGGGGGACAAACATAGACACACAAACACACACACATATATATATATATATACATATATACATATATACGACAGGCTTCTTTCAGTTTCCGTCTACCAAATCCACTCACAAGGCATTGGTCGGCCCGGGGCTATAGCAGAAGACACTTGCCCAAGATGCCACGCAGTGGGACTGAACCCGGAACCATGTGGTTGGTTAGCAAGCTACTTACCACACAGCCACTCCTGCGCCTATGTGGATTTCTCACTCTTAAGATTTCTCAGCAGTAAGCTGTTTCTGTGAAGTTCAAATTAAGCGCACCTATGATCAAAGACATTCCAAACGTAGCCACCTCAACTGTTTTCTACATATGTGTCTAAGGCACATTATCCGGCATCTATCCTATATTTTTATTTTAATTTAATTTTTTTTTTCTTATTTCAAGTCGAGAAAGTTCGATTTGAAAGCGATTTGGCTACTATTTCTAATTGGTAAAATTATCACTTTGAAGCATTCTGGTTGACTCGCAGATATGTTGGAATGTTTGTCTGTATGTCTGTGTGTCTGTTTGTCTGTCTATCACTGTCTGTCACTGTCTGTTTGTCTGTCTCTCTCACTCACTCTCTCATGCTCTCTCTTTCTCTCTTTCTGTCTCTGTGTGTCAACCGCACACAAATGCACAAGTTAGCACACTCACACACACACACACACACACACACACACACACGCTCACACAAACTGATAAGTTGATAAATCTATCCTTTACTACTCTGAATTTGTCGCTTGCGTGTGTGTGTGTGTGGGGGAGACAGAGGGAGAGAATGAGGGAGAGAGAGAGAAGAGAGAGAAAAAAGGAGAGAGAGAAAGAGAGGGAGAAAAGCAGAGAGAGAGAGAGTCCGTGTGTGTGTATATGTATGTGAATGTGTGTGTGTGTGTGTGTACGTTTCGTGTATATGCACATGTGTTCGTTTGCGTCTATAGAGGACGTAAAGTAAATGAACGCATGTATGTATGTATGTATGTATGTATGTATGTATGTATGTATGTATGTATGTATGTACGTACGTACGTATGTATGTATGTATGTATGTATGTATGTATGTATGTATGTATGTATGTATACACATTGCTACCGATGGTGTTGGTGTTAGTAAATGGATGGTTTAATAAGTGGTAGTGATTATAATTTTGGTTGTGGCTGTAATCGCGTTCGAGGCTGGATATTTTGGGCCAGCAACAGAAAAGAAGATTTCTGATTAGTCACTGCAAACTAGATATACCGTTTTTCATTGGCTTATCCCTTCTGCAGGACACGCCCCCACTTCTGCCGGGTTGCTATACCAAAGTAGGCGGGGCTTCATTGAAATTAATACGCATTTGATACTCTTTATCTCTTTACTCTTCTCTCTCTCTCTCTCTCTCTCTCTATCTATCTCTTTATGTCTTTCCTTCTCACTACTCTGCTTGTCTGTCTGCCTCTCCCTCTCTCTCGCTCTCTCTTTCAACTCATCTTTCTTTTTATTTACTCCTTACATTCTACCACATAAACACACCTTCACACACGTGTGTGAGTGTGTGTGTGTGTTAATAGATAGATAGATAGACAGATAGATACATACATACATACATATTATATGAGTGTGTATATATATATATATTATATGAGTGTGTGTGTATGTGTATGTAAATATGTGTGTCTGTGCGTGTGTAGAAATCATACACACGCAAAACCCCTACCCACACTTATTCCCTCCCCCTCCAAAGACTTCTCTATTATCTGTCTATTATTCTTTCCCATCTCTCTCTCTCTCCTCCTCTCCCTCTCTCCACCTTCTCTTTCACTCTCTCTCTCTCTCTCTCTCCTACCTTTCTCATTTATGCTTCCGAGACCTCTTAGTTTCCTTCTTTCTTTCTTCACAACTTCAATCGCTTTCTCTTTCTCTTTCTCTTCCTCCCCCCCCCCTCTGTCATTCATACACAAACTCGCTCCATTCTTTATTTGTTTTTCTCTTATATTTTCTTCGCTCTCCCCTCTACCCCCAAACACCTTAACATTTCTCATTCCGACCCCTCCTCCTCCCTCTTCTATTTCAATACTACTCCCCAATTCCACCTTGCTCATTCTCTCCCACTTTCTACCATTACACCCCAACACCCACCCCTCTCCTATTTTTGTTATGATCTCTGTTGTTCTCCTCTCTTCCACCCACCCCACCCACCACCACCACCTTTGCAATATTCTTTCGATCTGGCTTTGAATCCCTAAACCTACACTATCGTATTCACAGCCTACCACTACCACGACCACCACCACCAACATCACCATCATCACTACCATCACCCACCGCCAACACCACGCATCAACCTTTGAAATTTGCTTATTCAATATCTTCTCATCAACCGATTTCTCTCATCTCCTTTGATTTCTGCTGCCGCTGATAATGATGATCATCGTCATCATCATCATCATCATCATCGTCAATAACAACAACACCAACAACAACAACAACAGCAGCAGCAGAGGCAGCTACGTCAGCAGCAACACAGCAACACCTTCATATTTACCACAACATAAAAAAATATTAGTAATTGATCGCCACTCCACCTCCACGATACCATCAACATCACACCACCAAGAGTACTATCGCTAGCTAGTCACCCCTACCCAACACCGCCACACGTCTTCCACCACATCATCACCAAACCACCACATCACCGAACCACCACATCACCGAACCACTACACCACCAAACCACCACACCACCGAACCACCACATCACCGAACCACCACATCACCGAACCACCACATCACCGAACAACTACATCACCGAACTACCACATCACCGAACCACCACATCACCGAACCACCACATCACCGAACCACTACACCACCGAACCACCACACCACCGAACCACCACATCACCGAACCACCACATCACCGAACCACCACATCACCGAACCACCACATCACCGAACCACTACATCACCGAACCACCACATCACCGAACCACTACATCACCGAACCACCACATCACCGAACCACCACATCACCGAACCACCACATCACCGAACCACCACATCACCGAACCACCACATCACCGAACCACTACATCACCGAACCACCACATCACCGAACCACCACATCACCGAACCACCACATCACCGAACCACTACATCACCGAACCACCACATCACCGAACCACCACATCACCGAACCACCACATCACCGAACCACCACATCACCGAACCACCACATCACCGAACCACTACATCACCGAACCACCACATCACCGAACCACTACATCACCGAACCACCACATCACCGAACCACCACATCACCGAACCACCACATCACCGAACCACCACATCACTGAACCACTACATCACCGAACCACCACATCACCGAACCACCACATCACCGAACCACCACATCACCGAACCACCACATCACCGAACCACCACATCACCGAACCACTACATCACCGAACCACCACCACATCACCGAACCACTACATCACCGAACCACCACATCACCGAACCACCACATCACCGAACCACCACATCACCGAACCCCACATCACCGAACCACCACATCACCGAACCACCACATCACCGAACCACTACATCACCGAACCACCACATCACCGAACCACTACATCACCGAACCACCACATCACCGAACCACCACATCACCGAACCACCCACTACATCACACCGAACCACAACATCACCGAACCACCACATCACCGAACCACTACATCACCGAACCACCACATCACCGAACCACCACATCACCGAACCACCACATCACCGAACCACCACATCACCGAACCACCACATCACCGAACCACCACATCACCGAACCACCACATCACCGAACCACCACATCACCGAACCACTACATCACCGAACCACCACATCACCGAACCACTACATCACCGAACCACCACATCACCGAACCACCACATCACCGAACCACTACATCACCGAACCACCACATCACCGAACCACCACATCACCGAACCACCACATCACCGAACCACCACATCACCGAACCACCACATCACCGAACCACCACAACTCCGTCTACAGCACCATACCATTTACTCTACAGCAACCTACCACTCTCACAACACTGCCAGACACTCAATGCTACGCCATTACAGCATCGCAATGTATCATCGCAATGCATTGTCACTACAGCACACCTCCACGACACATCACTACACTCCATCAATACTCACTACTAATAAGGGAGGGAACCTCTGCCACAGGAAGAGAGCAACGTCCTTGGCCCCCCCCTTTTTTTTTTAGAGATCCTTGTGACTGGTAGTAGAGAAAGGAGGAAGTTATCCCCTTAAGACAAAGACCCGACACGGACGTTGGCAAACGAGTTGTCTTCTCATATAAGAGACCCAACGGTAAGATGGATGTTTTAATCCCGGTGTCTACCGCCTCAAAACAGGAATTAACCCCCTGAAGAACTAAAAAAGAGAGAGAGAGCAGCCAAATCCCTCGCAGATTATGATGTCATACGCAAAATGTTGGATCATACTAGATTACAAGGTGACGAATTGGCAGATTCATTCGTGGTTTGGATAGAACATCTTACGGTGGTTCATCCAATTCTCGGCATTTGTGTTCGAATCTCGCCGAGGCCAACTTTACCTTTGATGCTTTCGGGTGATAAATTGGTTAGCTGGTTGGTTGGTTGGTCGGCTCGGCTGGTTGTTTGGTTGGTTAATTGGTTGGTTGGTTGGTTGGTGTGCTGGTTGGTCTGCTGGTTAGTTAGCTCTAATTAGTAATGAAGCTATGCTAACTGGGGGAAAGTTTGAAATGAAGAGGGCAGCAGTACTGCTTCTTCCCGACTCCTTATAATTCACCTGGCCCAGTGTTATCCAAGAGAAAGGACCCTTCAATTGTACACTACTCTTTTTACCAAACTCTTTTTACCACCACCACCATCACCACCATCACCACCACCACCACCACCACCACCACGACAAATTACCGTTTCCTCGAGACGACGGGGTCTGCTATTTGGCTTCTCAAAATATTAGAAATAGCAGCCAAATCACAGTTCACTTACACCCCACTGTCTTAAAAAAGCAATGAGGCAACAGATAAAGTAATATCATATGCTGCAAACATCAGGATGGTCACTGTTGGCAAGCCTTTTGATCATATATTTGCTTAACCAGTGTTAACTTGGGGTTAAATAACTACCACCGCTACTACCACACACATAATACTCTACCTATAATCTACCCATTGTTTAACCCTCACCGACCCTACCAGTCCCATCACCACCATTACTTCTACTACCATCACTACCACCATACTTTCAAAATTGTCACCGCCACCACCACTACCAACCCTAACACTAACAGCACTCCTACCATCACTCACCACCATGGAGCTTCTACATAGCTTCTCTAGATCAGAGGTTCTCAACCATTTTTTACCTATAGACCCCTTTGATTACTACCTTATTCTGGTGGATCCCCACACCCGTTCGATACTTAAAACCTAATTTTATAGATACTGGTTTCAAAGTTCTTATTTTGTCATTTAATCATTCACTTGTACAGCTGTTTCTGTTATACATACATTTAAATCAAAACTTTTCATGGACCCTTAAAATACTAGTGTGAATTCCTAATTTACTATTTTGCGAGCGTGGACCCCGGAGATCTTATATGGAACTCTGCAGATCATAATGACCCCGGTGGAGAACCACTACTCCATATGGTAGACATATCAACTAAATCTACTACAAAAGGCACACTACCATCTTTAAAGGAAATGGTAGATAAATTATATCTGTTAAAAGAACAGTTCGGACCCCTTTGGTCGATCAGGGTTGATTTGGCGTTAAACATCGACAGTCACATTACTAAACGGCACCAACCATCACCACCACTGCTATCAATACTATATATTTACATACACCCATACATACTAATGCATGTGTGTGTGTTTGTGGTAAAATAGATGGAAAAGCAAAATCACCCAGACGACGTAAAACAAGATTGACGCTAAGAAAAATTGAAAGAAGTCTTTAAGGCTTCGAGTCTACGCTCTTCAGCAGAAAGGAGAGATGAGGGGAAAGAAAAGAACAAGCGTGTCTCAGTTAGGTGGTCACTGCATGCTGATGTGTGTGTGTGTGTGTGTGTGCGTCTCGAAGCACATACATAAAGCGATAGATAGTAACATGTAAATTTGGGGTTGAAAAACCTTTATGGCAACCTTCAACTTTTCTATCAAAAAGGGATTTTCAGCCCAATATTTACATTCTATTATCTATAGCTTTATTGTGTATTTACACACACACACATACACACTCACACACACACACACACACACACACACACACACACACACACACACACACACACACACACACACACACACTCACACTCATTCACTCACACTTACACTCACACACACATACACATATAAAATCCAACCAGCATTCCTACATTGTATGTGGTCACTAGACATGCTGGAAATAGCGACCAAATCTCTCCTCAAATCACACCACATCGTCTTAGAAGAGACAGCGTTTCCAGAATAATGGTAGTGCTTGATACACGATTCCTTAAAAAAGACAGCTTTTGCTCAAACGTCTGCTTAATTAGACTTGACTGATTAAGGCTAATCCTCTAATCACACCTGGCCGTTTAAGAAGTTAGGACGGTTATAACCGGAACACCTGTTTGGCCAGGGATGACAGGCGCGAAATATCAACTTCTATAGCGATAACCACTTGCTGAAAATAGCCGCCAAATCTTCCTCACATCACACACATCATTTTAAAATTACAAGCCTGTCACGACTGGAACACCTTTGATCAGAGACCTGGGGCTAAACGACAACCATTACTATTGTGCCAGTGAGAAAGCCTCACTGTTCTGCTGGAAACAACTAACTAATCACCCTGAATTCATACTCTATCCTAAAAGAAAAAAAAGAACACATTAGATAATGTAAAACTAAGAAACTCAACCCAAAAGATGGGATAGTAACAACAGCCGGACCAGAGCAGCTGTTCATTCTGAGTTGACCTGGGGCTAAACGACAACTACTACTACTACTACTACTACTGCTGCTGCTGCTGCTGCTGCTGCTGCTGCTGCTACTACTACTACTACTACTACTACTACTACTACTACTGCTGCTGCTGCTACTACTACTACTACTACTACTACTACTGCTACAACAACTACAACTACTACTACTACTACTACTACTACTACTACTACTACTGCTACTACTACTACTACTACTACTACTACTACTGCTACAACAACTACAACTACTACTACTACTACTACTACTACTGCTACTGCTACTACTACTACTACTACTACTACTACTACTGCTACTGCTACTACTACTACTACTACTACTTACTACTACTACTACTGCTACTGCTACAACTACCCACTACTACTACTACTAGTACTACTACTGCTACAACTACAACTACAACTACTACTACTACTACTACTGCTACTACTGCTACTGCTACTACTACTACTACTACTACTACTACTACTACTACTACTACTACTACTGCTACTGCTACTACTACTACTACTGCTACTACTACTACTACTACTACTACTACGTTAAAGCTTCGGACAAGAATGTCTCGCAATATTTGTTCTGAATCTATAAATTGAGTTCAAATCCCGCAGAGATCAAATCTACCTTTCATCTTCCCGGGGCCTATGAAATAAAGTACCAATTAACTGTAAGCATGCCAGACCGGATGATTTTAAATATTTATTCCGGTTTTTAGCATTCTGAGTTCAAATCCCGTCGTGGTCTGCATGAGTGGTAGGCTTAGTCCGTCGCCCGGTTTAATACCACCACGTGACACGTTTTTTTTGTTTCCTTTTATTCCTTTTACATGTTTCAGTCATTTAACTGCGGCCATGCTGGAGCATCACCTTTAGTCGAACAAATTCACCTCAGGACTTACTTTTTGTAAGCCTGGTACTTATTCTATCAGTCCATTTACCGAACCGCTAAGTTACGGGGACGTAAACACACCAACATCGATTGTCAAGCGATGGTGAGGGGGGAGACAAACACAGACACATGTAAACACACATACACACATACACACACACACATAT